>NW_018249769.1:54935-72945 GCF_001263595.1 Phalaenopsis equestris
TCTCTTCCTTTCTTTACAGCACACAGAATTCCTCTTCGAAGCGGCAAGGAGGAAGAAATCTCTCACTTTCCCTTCACTCTTACAATCTCTCGAAGAATTCCTCACACTTTTGATACTCTAGTAAATTCTCTATACACTAATGAAACCTCTCTAACCTCCAGGACCTCTAGAGTCTTCTCAATTTTTGGCAAAAATCTTTTTTTGAAGTTGTGGATGAGCTTTCCCAAGAGTTGCCTAAGCATCCCTTCAAAACTTGTCCTCATCTCAAGCCTAGTTGGACATAATCGCGGAGCTCGCCTTCAGCGGACCTTCTTAATGAATTAATTCTGGAGTCTCGAGAAAATCTCACCGTCAGCGGCCTCGAGGGCGCCGTCAGCGAACCTTCTTAATGAATTAATTCTAGAGTCTCAGGATCTAGTTCAATTCTTCACATTTTGGCCTTTTTTGCTCCGAATTCGCTCATTTTTGCAACTTTTTGCTCCAATGACCCTATTTCATCATTTCTGCAACAAAACATTAAAAATACATTTCTTTAAAGTGTAATATCATCAAAAATAGTATAAAATAAGTATGAAAGTCTCAACATATTTATTTTTGGTCAGGTAGCAAGAAAAAGAAAGGATGGCTAGAATTGAAACATCTCATACAAGATAATCAAAATTCTTTAGGTGGAAATCCCCCATCCCTCTTTTCAGACCCATACCTCAGGAATATGGGGAAGGGGAAAACTCTTTTCCAATGATAAATTTCCTATGTTGGAATATAAGAGGGGTCGCACACCCCTCTTCCCTAAATAGATTATTATACCTCCCTATAATTCATAAAATATGGTGCTTTGCTCTTTTGGAGCCTATGGTCACCAAACATCCTCAAAATGTTCTTAAGAAGTTCCCAAAATTCACTCATTTTGCAAACATCAATAATAAGATTTGGTTCTTTTCTAGAGCTGACATGTAGTGGAGTGTAATACATAACCATACCCAATTTCTTCTTTTGCAATTCTCCATTGGTTCTTGGTTCTCAACTGGGTTGTGCAACCTTTATTTATGCCAGTTGTAATGCTACGCAACAACAGATACTTTGGCATGATCTGCTACAGCTTAGCCAGTGTATCAACTCCTTTTGGATCATAGGATGTGACTTCAATTGTATTGCCTCACCTACTGAAAAAGGGGTGGAAGATTCCCTTTAGTTTCTGCTATGAATAAATTCAATGATTTCATCATTGATACTTCTTTATTCGATTTTGGATTTCTAGGCCCACCCTTTACTTGGAGCAGGGGCACTCTTTGGGAGAGGCTTAACAGGATGTTTGGAAATGCTCAGTGGATGCAAAATTTTCCTTACACCAATGTTTCCCACTTATCAATGTCTGGCTCAGATCATACACCACTACATTGTACTATTAACAACTCCAACAATGCTGGAAGTACACCTTTTAGGTTTCATAATATGTGGACCCTCCACCCTGATTTCCTCAATGAAATTAAAAATGCTTGGATCACTAATCAAGTTGAAAATACTTGGCTCAATCTATGGAGGCTTTAAAAAAAATGGCTTCACCCCTTAGGAGCTGGAATTGGGAAAATTTTGGCAATGTCCAACCCAACTTAAAAGATGCTGAAGAAAAGGTAGTTAAACTAGAAGATAAATTTCAGCAGTGTTTAGCAACTGAAGCTAAGTTACACAGGGCAAATGAAGCTCTTCTTGCTCAACTTAATTACTATGATGCATTCCTTAAGCAAAAAGCTACAATCACTAAATTCATTGATGGAGACAGGAACTCCAGCTACTATCATGCTTGTATCAATTTTAAGAGGAAATGTAATATGATTCTATCCATTACTAATTCAGTGGGACATAAACTTACAAATGCTGAGGATATTGCCAAAGATGCTATGGCTTATTTACCTGCAGGCAAAATTCCAGACCCCCCATAAAGGAGGATTTGTTCAGTGATTCCATAGATTTTTTGTAGGGGTTGGATCTAACTCAAGTTCTATTAGATGAAGAAATTAAGCAGGCTCTTGATTCTATCTATGGACAAAAGGTTGCAGGTCCTGATGGGTTCTCTTCCACTTTCTACAAGGAAACATGGACTAAAATCAACTCTGATGTTATTCCTGCAGTCCAGAACTTCTTCAAATAAGTTCATCCTCCCAAATATTTCACTGCTTCTACTATCACTTTCATTCCTAAGAATAAGCTCAGGAAAACTTGGGGGGATTTCAGACCAATCAGCCTCACTAATGTCATTTCCAAGATTATCAGCAAAATTTTGGTCTTCACACTCCATCCACACATCCAAAGCCTCATCAGTGAAAACCAAGCTGCCTTTGTCAAGGGAAGGAACATCCTAGACAATATTCTGCTTGCTTAAGAGCTCCTGTTGGACTTGGACAAGAAGTGCAGACGGAACAATGTTATATTCAAACTAGACATAAGGAAAGCATATGACACCATCAATTGGGAATTTATTTTAGAAAATTTAACTACTAGGAGCTTTCAGTCAGATTCTATTCAGCTCATTGGGAGATGGCTTCAATGTAATGCACATTTAATTTTGGTCAATGACAAGGGTCATGGGTTCTTCTGGGCGTCGGTCGCCAAATTAGAAATTGTCGGTTGTCAGAATGGATATCGTGACACCCAATTTTAAAAGACGTTTAATTTAATAATTTTTTTGAAAATACAAGACCGAACCAATCTTTTATCTACAAAAATTTAAATGATCAAACACAATGCCACAAGCAATATATCTACCTCGAAGGATAGATACACTACTTGCTGGCGGTGCTCGATTAAATAAACTAAAGAATTTATGACATTTATTTTAGTCTGAGAAAAACCATTTTTATGTTGACTGACAAGTTCCTCTATCTAATATTGAAGATTAGATGGTGTTTATATTATGCTGGGTTCATAAAGTTTCCTATAATGGCAAGCCCCTAAAGTTGATTACATCTTAAATGACCGAAGTCACTTAAGAAAACTCTTGATTTAGATCATAAAATCATGCCTTCAAGAATTTCAAAAGGTAGGACTTTTCATAGATCGGACAAAGAGGTGTGAAATGGGAAAGACTCAAATTTGGAACATTTTATTTTAAAATCCAAAGGAAGAAGAACTAGGGGATGTCACGGATCCTGAGGAGAAACTCGAAGACTTCCCAAGCTATCCTATAGTTTGGATTCAAATTTGGTGAGAAGATATCGAATGTTTCATCCTACCAATTTTATTAGTTAGGACTTATATTTATGCGGGACGATTGCACAAATATCCTGAAAGATATGAGTATTTAGGTCGTGACAAATGACAACCTCGAAATCTTAAAATGAGTTAGGGCTTAAATTGCACAACATGATTAGGCAAAGACCTAAAGATAAAGTTGAGGCTTTCGTTCACACTAGGTGGATAACCTCGAAGTCCTATGACTTGTTGTTTAATTCTAAGGAAGGATTTGTTATTATAGATCCTTGTGCTGTTGTAGATCCGTTTGCTCTTTCAAAGCTGTTCTTTTGTGCATCCTTGATGTGTTGCCCACGATGCTAGCTCCAAGCTCCTTGGCGAAGTAACAACCCTAAAGTCTAAGGTTTAAAGGTTTAAATGACAAGTCCAATTTAATCATTTTGGGGCGGGGGTTAAAGTTGATTAGAACGCACCAGTTTGGATCCCACGATTCCCTCGTTCCGGTACAACTATTTTCTTTTGAATTTACTTAGCTTAAAAGAGTTGTTAGCCTCATTTAAACCTGAGAGATCTCATTAGCAACTGTTGATTACCTCTTCCAAGGGACTCCTGTAAATTCAAAAGGACGAGTTATGAAATTATTGTTTTTTAAAAATTTTATGGTTACCTTTGAAAGAGTTTAATTTAATTTTGAAAATTTGTTTTGATTTGAAGGTAAAGGAAGGTTTACAACCAAGCATGCATAATATTTGAAAGCAAGAGTAGATTGTAGTAAGCAAAATGACAGGAATTAAATAAGACTGCAAAAGCATACCTATCATCTTCTCGCTGCTCCCACTGAAAGATTAGCTTTTGCAACATGTATATAATTTTGCAGAGATTTAAATAAAAATTACAGGAAAGGAAAACAAGGAAGAAAGTTTAGACTACCCCTAATAAGATTTGTGTTGCAACCTGATGGTTCCCTAAAAGTTTAAATGGATGATTTTCTTGAGCAACGTATAATAAGTTCCTTTCTCCTCAAAAAATATCCAAAAGATTGTAAAGGAGTTTGGAGCCTAACCTCCAACAATCTTTCAAATCCTTTGAAACATTCTGAGTTCATTTGAACTTATTATATTGTTCAAGACATATCTAAGGATAAGCTTAGGGTTTGACTGATCAAAATACACTATGCTCAGTAAACTTGATGCTTTAATTATCTCATGAGAGGGGTACTTAATTAATCATTTAATGTTTCACTTAAAAGTTATATAAATGGGTACCCTTGAGGGTGAGATTAGGTTATTAAGACTTTTATGCCTACAATTAATGCTGGGCTTGTAGTGTTTGCAAAATGTCCACAATTAGTTATGCTTCTTTCCTAAACCTCATTAAGCATGTCCAAATTAAGCCTAGTTCACTACTAAGCCCTTAAAACTTATGTGTGGATAAATTCAAAACTTTTAGAGATGTTAAATTATATGGTATTTTAATCCTTATCAATGATTATAATAACACTTAAACATCAACTAGGGGTTTTAAATCAGTGAATTGCCATCTTCCAAACTCTAACCCCTCTCTTAATTAATCTAATTAACTCTTAAATTATAATAATTGCAGGAAATTCCAATTATACTTTTATTATAGAAAAGTGATGTATTGGTTTCTGCCATTTAATCCCTTCTGCTTCAATCATTCAAAAAAGTTTATTATGATGAAATATACCCATTTACCCTTAATCAATCCTAAAATTTAATTAAGGCATAAAAAATTCAAAATTACCATTTTGCCCTTAGGATTCTCCACTACATAAGTTATTAAATATAACTCAAATGACTTTGAAATTTTTATAGTACCCCACTCATGGGTCAAATAAAATATCAAAGGAGAATAATTGATTTTTCAAATAGAGATTTTCAAAGTTAATTCATTTAATTAATCAACACAAACTATATGTCCTTATGAAAATTATTGGAGGTTCACCTATGCCAGAAGACCACTAGGACCAACTTTCATGATTTTTCAAATTATATTTTAATTATTAGATTTATTTAACTATTTTGAGTATTAATTAAATATAAAAATATTATTTAAGTTAAAAATTAACTTTTATGTTTTTGTGTTTTTTATTAGCAAAATTATGAAAAATTCATTTTTAAGCCTATAAAAATTTATAACTTTATTTAGAAAGTTAGGAAAAAAATATTTTAATTACTCTCAAGTGACTAGGGATTCAATTGTGACATTTTGGGGCACTTTTCAATTTTATTGATTATTATTATTTTTTTTAATTATTTAAAATTTAAAATATAATTTAAAAATTAAATATTTATTTTAATTTCAATTTTATTTTTCTTAAGTGTCTCTGGTCACAACAAACTCAGAAACCCACTTCTTATAATTTTTTTACTTTTAATTTAATTTATATAATTATTTTAATGCAAAAATTACATTTTGTTTAGAAAATCAAGTTTAGTGGGTAAATTAATTTAAAATGATTTCAATTTTTTCCAGAAAACTAATGTGACTATTTTGTACAGTGTGGAATGATTTTTTAAATTTTTGAATATTAATTAATTTATTTTAATTTTAATGATTTTTTAGGATTTAATTATCTATAGTAATTTACATAGATATTAAAACTTGTTTTATATTTTTTTCTAGGGGGTCCTCTTGTCACAATGAACCTACCAAAATAAATTTTAAATTTTTTTGATTTATATTTTAAATTTTATAATTTTTTAATTAAGCATACGTGCTTTATTTTGAAAATTAAGGCTTCCACACTTAAAGTTGTTCTCTGACTTTGGAAAAATTAGAGAACACACCTAAGCACATGAATTTTAAAACCCCAAAATCTCAAGAAATGGTGGTTAGTATTTAATTAATTAAAATTAAGAGATTACATAGGGTATGTAATTAATTAAAAAATAAAATATAAGTCAAATAATTTTAATTTTTGTTCCACATTATTCTCCTCTATTCACTGAGTAATAAGGAAATTTTCTTTAATTTTTATGATTTTTTTCTATGCAAAAATATAAATTTTCTATGTTCTCAGAATTAAATAAATCATAAAACCCTAATTTTCTATTTATCCAGCTTAGCCTCCACGCCAACATAGGATTCTTTGAACTCCGTATGTCACGCTTCCATTAGTTGCCGCCATATGACTCGGCAGCCATGCGACATGCATTTATCGCTCCGTTCCGTCGTCTGACGCAATCTGGGTCCTTCGTCAGTTACACACATGATCAAACGGCTCCTGATCATCGTCCTTGATCTTTTTAACCCGAGAGTCGTCCACACTAAATAGTTTGGTGGAGTAGGTGGAGTGGTAAAACATGTCTTAATTTAGAGTTTGGTGGATTGTGGTGGAGTGGTAAAACATGTCTTAATTTTGGCTGAGAATTGGGTGGAGAAATTGGCTTAGGATAGTGGCTATGGGTGGTTGGAGGCAGTGGACTTGCACTCAGGGAATCTTGAAGAAGATTTGGACACAATTTGATAGAGTCTCCCCAAGCCATGGAGGGTGTTCTCTTTATAGCCATGGCTATGGCTACCACCAGGGCATTCCATGGTGGCAAGGGAGAATCGTAGGTGGGGGGAAGAAAAACTGTGATGACCAATAATAATGGGGTAGCTCAGATGAGTTCAATTTTGGGGTTTAAGCCAAGTATTCTCGGGCTAGGTGTTTTCTTGTGGCTGAGGTGGTGGCTGACCAGGGTCAGGTCACTTATGAGCTCAGGGAGGCCAGGAAGGTTGAATGGTGTAATCAATTTAGTTTCAATGGTGGCTCCAAGGTGAATATCCAAGGGGAAAGTGAGGTTTGATTAAGTTGGGTTAGGTTGGGTCTAACCCCTTGGTCCAAGGGTTGGATTTAATTCCCTAGATGTGTGGGTGCTTGGACTTACCCCAGGGAAGGTTTGAGTGAGCTTAGGTGGCTGGCTTGGGCATGGGGCAAGTGTTTAAATATTTCATAGATGAGGAAAGTCCAAGTAGAGCGAAGAGAGGGAAGATTTGCCTCAACTTTCCATTTTTGGTAAATTTGGCCTCATGATGTTCATAGAAGGCTCCATGAGGCATGCCATGCCATGTATGATGCCATGGAGATGTTTCACGCAAAAGAAAATTTTGATTTTTATGAATTTTTGGAAATTATGCCATGATGCTTAAATTTGGATAAATTTTTATGTAAATGTGTGGTATGCTCCATGTGATTCCATGATGGAATGATTTTGAATTCCATGATATGATGAAGGAAAGTTTTATGTCATGTGGGCTTAATTTGGTCTTTTAAAAATGCACATGGGTATAGGCTTTTAACATGCATGGTGAACTTGATGGTGAACTTGAATTTTAAAAACTTGAATTTTAAAATTGACCATGAAAAAGTCAAATGGACTTGGAAATGGTTGAAATTAAATTTGGATATGTTGAATTTGATGTGAATTTGCAATTGAGGAATTTGCAAGAATTTGCAATTGAGGCATTTGATTGATCATGAAGCTCAATTTGGGAATTTTTGGATTTTGGGTCAATTTGAGGCAATTCACTTCGACTTGGATTTGAAGTTTAGAATTGGGTTTAATTGGGCTTGAATTTGGTCTCCATTGGGTTAGGAACGATGAATTTCAGTTAGAATTGAAGTTGAGGAGTTTTGAGATCAATTGGGGGCAAATTAGAGAGATTTGGGGACTTTAGGCATTTAGGGGTAGTTTGGAGACTTTGGTTAAATGAGTCAATTTGGTCAAATTAGACCCAATGAATGGTCAAGAATTGGTTTTAGGGATGTTTGAAATGATTTTGGAGGATTTGAGAATTTTTGGGCGGCGAAAGACTTTTTGGTAAATTTGACAAATTTGAGGGTATTTTGATAAATATGAAAATTTTGGGATGTTTTGAGTAATTTGGATGGTATCAAATGGATTGAAATGATTTTTGAACAAAATTGAGGGATTTGGATCAACCTTAGAATTTTTGGGTGCTAGGGTCAATTTAGTAATTTAGGAAAGTTTAGGGGTAAAAGGTCAAAATTGCGTCATTAGAAAAGGTTGAGGTTTGATGCAAATGTTGATCATAGAATTACCCTTATGAGGCCATGAGACCAAAGAAACCCTACTTTGGATTCTCCATGTGCTGGTCTTATCCACCCTACCTAAGGACTATTGGGGGATCAGCCACATGGGTCTCCAAAGAGGCAAGAGAATCAAACTAGACATGTATAGGTTAGGGTTCAAGGTTGCAAGTGGAAGTGTGTAC
Organism: Phalaenopsis equestris; assembly: GCF_001263595.1. Classification (NCBI taxonomy): domain Eukaryota; kingdom Viridiplantae; phylum Streptophyta; class Magnoliopsida; order Asparagales; family Orchidaceae; genus Phalaenopsis; species Phalaenopsis equestris. The sequence continues at coordinate 63,369 of NW_018249769.1, forward strand.
TAGACCAAGCCACATCACCCAAGATCAAACCTAAGGTCAGGCAGTCCTATGGGGAACCCCTTTTGAGCTCTCCAATATTGGCTTCACCTACTAAGTGCTAGAGTTGAGAACCAACATGTGGAACTTCAAGATGAGAAAAAAAAGAGTTTGAAATTTCTATGGGTGAGGGTACTGTCACTAGTCTTCTAGGAATAGTCAATAGGAAGGTCGTATGACTAGATCCTAGGATCCTAAGGAAGAAAGACTAGGACTCAACAAAAAATGAGGTCAACACAGTGCTACCAGAGGGATCAAACAAGGTGACCCTTTGTCCCCCACTATTTTTATCCTAGCATTTGACTATTTATCCATGTTGCTCAATCATCTCTTTGCTAATTCCCCACTAAATCCAACATTAGTCTTAGTCACTTATATTATGATGATGATTTATTTCTATTCTCCAATGCTTCTAAAAATGCTGTCAAAGTACTTTATCAGAGCCTTAATCAATTTCAGCAAACATTTGGTATGGTTCTAAATCATCAGAAATGCCAAATCTTCTTCAGTGAAAATTCGAATACTCCCACTAAACATTGGATCTCTAATTATACTAGCTTCAACAGTGCTTCCCTTCCCATTAATTACCTTGGTGTGCAGCTGCTTAAAGGAAGAACCAAACAAACACAGTTCAATGATATTGTTGACATGATTAAAGCCCAACTCAATCGTTGGACAACTTCATTTCTATCCAATGGGAGGAGAATTACACTGCTGAAGAGCATCCTTACTGTTATCCCTTCTTATTCACTTTAGATGTTATGTATGAAGAAAAGTACACAACTATCCCTTGGGAAGATTTTCAACAAGTTTCTGTGGGCTGGGCAGAAAAAAGCAAGTGCACTGGTTACTCTGGCAGAAGCTATGCAAACTTGTACATGCTGGAGGCCTTGGTTTTAAAAGTTTCCAAGATCTTAGCTTCATCAAATTGTGTCAGCTGTGGATTAAATTCAGAGCTCAAGAATGTTTGTGGGCCATGTTCATGATGGGTAAATATTACAAAAAAGTGCATCCTATCATTGTTACCAAGAAGTTGGGTGATTCAAGGTTGTGGTCTCATTTATTGGCATTTGGCAAAAATGTTCATCCTGTCATCCTATCATTAAATAATAGATATCGATCCCACAAGGAAGTTGGAAAATCCTAAACATAAATTATGAAAATTCTTTTTAAAGGGGATTTGACAGTTTAAAAAGATTTTTAAAAGAAAAAATATTTTCATAAAAATTATTTTTGTTGGGATTATATTGCATATTTATTATATATTTGTCGTGTGTAATTTTATAATGCTGAAAAATATTTGCAAAATTCTCACACTAAATCTACCATCTGCATCAAGTTTGTGGCGCCGTTGCCGGGGATGTAACAAAAAATATTAGTATTTTATTTTATTTTATTTCAAAAAATAATAAAAAAATAAAAAAAGAAGGTTTGTAGTTTTGTTTGAACATTTTCTTATTTATGTGTTTTTACTTGCCTTTTATTATTTGCTTTATTTTGTTTATGCGTAGTGTAAGATCTGAAAATTTAGTGAAAGAATTGTTAGGAAAATTTGAAAATAACAAAATGAGAAAGATCATTTTAGCAAAATGGCTTGCAATTTAAACAATGCTGGAAATGAAAATGAACATTAGGAGAGACCTTTAAGAGATTATTCTAATCCTACAGCAGATGAAATTCATTTAAGTATACCTATTGTATGTGCCAATTCAATTGAGCTTAAACCTGCTACTATCCAAATGGTACAAACAATCAGGTTGGTGGAACACCAACAGAAGATCCTAATTTGCACCTTGCTAGTTTTCTAGAATTGTGTGCTACATTTAAATATGGAGTATCAAATGATGCTGCCAAGCTTAGACTTTTTCCTTTTCCACTAAGGGATAAAACTAAGATGTGGTTAAACTCATTAGCACCTAGATCTATCAGAACATGGGGAGACTTATAACCAAATTCTTATCTAAATATTTCCCACCTTCAAAAAGTGCTAAGCTTAGAAATGATATCACATCTTTTTGTCAGTTTGAAGGGGAATCAATTTATGAAGCTTGGGAAAGATTTAAGGATCTACTTAGAAAGTGTCCACACCATGCATTGCCAGATTGATTAATAATTCAAACTTTTTATAATGGGTTGGTTGGATCTCTTAGATCTATAATTGACGTTACTGCTGGTGGATCATTAATATCAAAACCATTCGATGAAGCATATTCATTAATTGAAGAGATGAATACTAATAATTTTCAATGGCCCACTAAAAGGGTAAATCCAAAAAGAGTAGCTAGTATTTATAATTCTAATGCAATATCTATGTCAACTACCCAAATAGGTACTATATCAAAGAAGATAGATCAATATGGAATGACTTATTCTTAGATAGCATCTGTGCTTGAGGAAAACTCAATGGGACAAATGATAGAATCTCAATCTTCTTATGAGACTTTAAATGTAATAAACAATCATTCTAATAACCCTTATGCCAATTATTATAATCCTGGATAGAAGAATCATCCAAATTTTAGTTGGAGTAACAACAACTCTAATGCTGCAAATCTAATGGGGAACCAATACTGCAAACTCATTGGGAAACTCCAACAATCAAGGGAATCAAGCTTATAAACCTTATTACCCTCCAGGATTTAATAATTTATAGAGTAAGGAGAAAAAGCTATCAATGGAAGAATTGATATTGCAAATGGGTAGTCAATTACAAAGTCAAGGAGCTGTAATCAGAAACATGATAAATTAATTTGGATGTATTGCTACCGTATTTAGTAATAGACCTCTGAGAACATTGTCTAGTAATATTGAAGTAAATCCTAAAGATCAGAATAAAGAGCAAATTAAAGCTATTCAACTGAGAAGTGGAAGAATTAGGAAATAGAGTTCAACAAGAAGTTGAAGTTGAAAAAGATGAGGTGGAAAATGACAAATCTGGTGAAGATTTTTATTTTGAAGTAGAAAGTCCAATTAAACCAATGAAAATCACTGTAGAAAGACCATCACTTCCATTTCCTCAAAGATTGAAGCAGAAACATAAAGATAATCAATTTTCAAAATTTTTGGAAATTTTGAGGAAATTAACGATAAACATTCCATATGTTGAAGCTTTAGAACAAATGCAAAGCTAAAGCTATGTGAAGATGTGAAGTTTATGAAGGATATTCTTAATAGGGAAAGGATGTTTGAAGATAATGAGACCGTAGCACTCAACAAAGAGTGTAGCGCTATAATTCAAAAAAAGCTTCCTGCTACAACTGTAACTCTTCAGTTAGCTGATCGTTCGATTACCTATCCTAAAGGAGTTATAGAAGATGTTTTGGTAAAAGTTGATAAATTTATCTTTCCTGTGGACTTTATTGTATTAGATATGGAGGAAGATAAAAGAAATTACTATCATTTTAGGAAGACCATTCCTAGTCACTGGAAAATCTTTGATAGATGTGCAAAAAGGAGAACTAACTATGAGAGTTAGTGATCAAGATGTTACATTCAATATTGTAAAATTAATGAGATACCCTACAAAAAAGCAAGAGATTGAATGCTTCAGAAGGGATATTAATGAAAATTTAAGCCATGAATATTTCAAAAAAAAATTTGAAAGTGAATTTTAAAAGGAATATATGGAATATCAAGATGAGGATGAAATTCAAGATGAATCTATGGAAGTGAGTAAAGATGATTTGGATTATGTTCAGGAGAAATATGAAATGTTAGACCTTATAGAAAGTAATAAGAATTTGATTCCATATATTGAGAAACCTCCTGAACTAGAACTAAAAATGCGTCCTTCACATTTGAAGTATTCATTTTTAGGAGATTTATCTACATTTCCTGTTATAGTATCCTCAAAATTAACTGATGCACAAGAAAAATAGTTTTTAGAAAATTTAAAAAGATATAAGAAAGTATTTTGATGGACATTAGCTGATATTAAAGGAATCAGTCATACAGTTTATATGCATATACAATTTATATGCATAGAATCTTATTAGAAGATCAACATGAACCAAGAGCTGATCTGCAAAGGAGATTAAATCCTATGATGAAAAAAGTTGTGAAGAAAGAGATTTTAAAATGGTTAGATGCTGGAATAATATATTCTATTTCAGATAGTGCTTGGGTAAGTCCAATTCACCCTGTTCCAAAGAAAGGATGTGTGACTGTAGTGACAAATGAGAATAATGAATTAATATCAACAAGACAAGTCACTGGTCGGAGAATTTGCATAGATATAGAAAATTAAACACTGGCACCAGGAAGGGTTATTTTCATTTACTCTTTTTGGATCAGATGTTGGATAGATTGATTGGGCATAAATATTCTTGTTTTCTAGATGGACATACCAATTATCACCAAATACTTATTGCTTGAGAGGATCAAGAGAAAACACCATTTACTTGTCCTTATGGAACTTTTGCTTTTAGGCGAATGCTCTTTGGATTATGTAATGCACCTGTAACATTTCAAAGATGGATGATATCAATTTTTAGTGATTTGATTGAAAAATGGATTGAAGTCTTTATGGACGATTTTTCAATATTTGGAACTTCATTCAAAATATGCTTAAATCATTTTGAAAAAGTTCTTGAAAAAGTTCTGGAACAAAAAGTTCTGGAACGTTGTGAAAAGACTAATCTCGTATTGAACTGGGAAAATGTCAATTTAGGGTTGCAGAAGGAATTGTGCTTGGACATAAAATTTCAGAAAATGACATGGAAGTAGATCCTGCAAAAATACATGTTATATCAAACTTACCTCCACCTACTACAATAAGAGGAGTTAGGAGCTTTTCAGGACATGCTGGATTTTACAAGAGATATATTAAAGAATTTTCAAAAATTAGTAAACCTTTATGCCAACTTCTGTAAAAAGATACAAAATTTGACTTTAATCAAGATTGCCTTAAAGCCTTTGAAACTTTAAAGGAAAAATTGATCACTGCTCCTATAATTGTTTTACCTAATTGGGAGAAACCATTGAATTAATGTGTGATGCTAGTGATTATGCAATAGGAGTTGTTTTAGGGTAGAGATATGATAAGATTTTTAAAGAATTTTAGAGATATGATAAGATTTTTAAAGTTATATACTATGCTAGTAAGACTCTTAATGATGCTTAGATTAATTACACTAGCTCTGAAAGAGAGTTATTAGCCATTATGTATGCTTTTGATAAGTTTAGGTCATATCTGATTGGAGCTAAATGAGTTGTGCACACTCACCATTCGCCTATTAAATATTTGATGCAAAAGAAGGATGCTAAACCAAGATTAATTAGATGGGTACTTTTTATGCAAGAGTTTAATTTTGTAATAGTCGATAGGAAAGGGACTGATAATCAAATTGCTGAGCATCTATATAGGCTAGAACAAGAAGAAATACTTGATTTAGAGAGAGAAATTAATGAAACTTTTTTTGATGAACAACTTTATGCTGTAAAAGGATGGGAAATACCATTGTATGATGATATTATAAATTATATTATTGTGGTATTTTACCTTATGGGTTGACAAAACAACAAGAAAAGAAATTCATTTATGATGCAAAATCATATTTTTGGGATGATCCTTATTTATATAAATAATACAAAGATTTAGAAATGAGATGATGTGTGCCTTAAAAAGAAATTTAGGAAATTATCAAAAAATGTCATGATTCTGAATTTGGAAGACATTTTGGGAGACATTTGGAATATATGGAGTTGTTCATAATATTTTACAATCTGGATTTTATTGGCCTACTCTTTTTAGGGTGTGAATGAATATATTAAAATTTGTGATAGATGCCAGAGAGTTGGAAATATTTCTAAGCGAAATGTTTTATCTTGATGTGATCCTCGAAGTGTTTCAAAATTTTTAATTAAAAATATTTTTACAAGATTTGGAATGCTGAGAGTAATCGTTACCAATGGAGGATCTCATTTTAGGAATGCAACAATTGTAAGATTGGTGGAAAAATATAGTATAATAAATAAAATTGCAACTGCTTATCATTCCAGACTAGTGGTTTAACAGAAGTATCTAATCAAGAAATTAAGAAAATTTTATAAAAGGAGTGCTAATCCTAATAAAATGGATTGGTCTACTAGATTAGATACTGCATTATGAGCATACCGACCTATAAGACACCTATAGAAATATCCTTATATAGATTAATTTTTGGGAAGACTTGTCACTTACCAGTTGAATTGGAGCATAAAGCTTATTGGGCAATAAAAGAATTCAATTTCAATTTAAAAGTTGCTGAAAAGTTGCTGGTGATGCAATGAGTGAGCTTGAGAAAATTAGGAATAAATCTTACGATAATGTGAGGATTTATAAAGAAAAGATGAAAGAATGGCATGATCGAAAGATAATAAAAAGAGAATTTGAATCTGGACATAAAGTTTTATTATATAATATAAGAGTGAAGTTATTTCTTGGAAAATTGAAGTTTAGGTGGATAAGGGTCATTCAGAGTTATAAAAGTCTTCCCTATGGGACAATTAATTTTGAAGACCCCAAGACTGGAAAAATTTTTAAAGTGAATGGGCATAAATTGAAATAATATTTTGATGGTCAAAAACCAGTTTTTAAAGAGATTGTAATGTTGGGTCACTAAAAATAAAACTAGGAATGTCGGCCTGACGACACTAAACCAAGCGTTTTGTGGGAGACAACCCATATTTATCGTTGTTTAGTCTGCTTTTGAGTTTGTTTTGTTTAAAATATTTTACGTATATTTATGTTTATGTATTTATATAGTCTATGTATTTAATAAAATATTTATAAATATCTTTATTTTCCTAATTTTTTGAAAAAATTGAGAATTTATTGGATCGAAATCAAAACTGTGAAAATTTTAGAATTGGCGCATGATGCGCCGAATTCCAGAGAGCTGGCGCATGATGTGTCAGATTGGCGCATGATGCACCGCATGTCCGAAAATGATTTAAAACATGTCAAATGATAGTTTTTGGAAGTTTTTTTTCCATATAACTCCTAAAAACTGAATCCAAACCATATTTTAAGGGGGAAAATGAGGGAAGAGTCACCACTTTTCAAATCCTATGGCTTCTCACTCTAAAAAATCAACTAGATTTGGATTTTGCAACCGGAGAAAGTTTGTCAATTTTGATGCTTACATGATCGAGTGCTACTGAAGAAAAGGTTTATCAAAGAAAGGGGATTTATGAATCGAGGATTTAACACACCGAATAACACACCGAATACTCAAGTATCAAATGGAAGAGACTATTGCACAGAGGCATTGGTAAGAGATTTTCTACATTATTGCTGTTGTTGTTGTTCTTGTAGTAAGAGAATTTTATGCAAATTTTCAAGGGATCAACAAAAGAATGATTTATGTTCAAGGCATGTTTGTGCAGCTCACTCCTTCAAAAATAAATGAGATGTTTATGATTGAGAATGTGCCTATCTGCCATTATGCAAATTTTACCCCTACAAGAGATAATATAAATGAACTTTACCGCTAACTTACGGATGATGATGTGAATTGGGAGGTCAGAGATGATGAAAATGTAAGTTTTCCCTCATCATTTTTAAATCCAGAAGCCCGACACTTCTTCATTTCATCAAAATTACTTCATACTAAGAAGATTAGTAAGGTAACAAAGGAGAGCACTATTTTAAATTATTGCATTCAAACTGGAAAGCGTATTGATGTTGGAGCTATTATTGTGAAATCGGTTGTGAAATCGGTTTTGTGAAATCGGTTTTGGGTTTGATTGTCAATGGATCTGCAACTGAATGTTGACCACACTTCTGGTTGAGGTTTAGTTTTCCCTCTTTAGTTGCCTAAGGTCTAGTCGTAGGACTTTCTTATTGACTAATCTTAGAAAACTAGAAAGGAACCCTCACCATTAGAAGCTCTAAACTTTTCTTTGCTCAACTTGAAGTTCCACATATTGGTCATAACCTCTATCACTTAGTAGGTGGGGTCAATATTAAGGATCGGAAGGAGAGTTCCCTTTAATCCATCCAGGAGAAGGTCTTGATCAATATAAAGTGAACATTGACTCCAAACCAGCACCCATGGGTCAATGCAGGTATTGACGGTGTGTTCAGAGATTGTCTTGGAATAAGCCTTCTTTACTTCCAATCTTCTATCCTTGCTTGTGATGCATTAAAAGATGAATGCATTGCTGTGTTCTGGGGTCTTCTTGTTGTTGTTTGGGGACAATGTATTAACCTTTTGGTGGAATAAGACTCTTTATCTTTGGTGCACATTTTAAACAATCAGATAAAATGTCCTTGGTACCTTCTCATCTGGACTAAGAAAATCCTTCTCATTGCCTCCAACATCAATTTCAAAATTTTCTTGTTGCTAGAGAAGCTAATGTGCCAGCCAACTAGTTGGCTAAACCTGGTTTACACATTGAATTTCCTGTAATTTCTACAATGTTAAATCCTTCCCTCTTTTTTTAATGGAGATCTTATTAATCTCTCTTTTCTTAATCCTTTATAATTTTTTTAATGAATTTTCCCTTATGTAGGAAGCACTGGCTTCCTGCATAAGTGGTTTTTGTTGAAAAGAATATATATATATATATACATATATTAATTGCCTCTTGGGCCACATATATTAACTCAAAAGAAGTACACCTACAAGGTTCTAATATGGAGAATGGACAACATATCCCCATAAAGTAGAAAAGCTAGAGATTAAGAATTAAAGTTGCTGATAGAACATAATTCAGAGTTTCTAACAAATATAGCTAACCAATGTGCAGGACCATTACCCTCTCTAGGAATGTGAGTAAGTGTAATTTTGACCAAAGGAAAATATGTTGAGATTTGATACCTATTTTATATTGTTTTTAATGATATTGCACTTTAAAGAAAGGTTCTTTTGATGTTTTGTTGTAGGAATGATGAATTAGGGAATGATGAATTAGGAGATGCAGAAAGGAGCAAATTTGGAGTGAAAAGGACGAAAGGAGCCAAAAAGATGCAGAAAGGAGCGAATTTGGAGTGAAAAGGACCAAAATGTGGGGAGAGTGGACCTAGGCTGCCGACGTGCCATCGACGCAGCAGTCGGCGAGTTTTTCCCGAGGCTACAAGACAAAATTCTCCAACAGTCCGCCGACGACGCCCTCGAGGCCTTCAATGGCGAGCTCGGCGATTATGCCTACTTAAGCTTTGGATAAGACCAAATTTTGAAGGGATGCTTAGGAAACTCTTGGGAAAGCTCATCCACAACTTTAACAGAAGATTTTAGCTGAAAATTGAGGGAGGTTGGAAGAGAGTCTAGAGTTCCTGGAGGTTAGAAAGGTTACATTAGTGTTTGGTAGAGTGGAAAAAGTGTGAGGAATTCTTCGAGTGATTGTAAGAGTGGAGGGAAAGTGAGAGATTTCTTCCTCCTTGCTATTTCGAAGAGGAATTCTGTGTGCTGTAAAGAAAGGAAGAGATTGAAAGGAACTTTGAAGAGTGTTCTTGGGGAAAAATTAGAGATAAGTTATTTACTTGTTGTAGTTTGTATGACTTTGATTTTATATATGAATTCCAAGTTTTGTTGTGTTTTCCTCATGAGATCTGAGT
>NW_018249769.1:74101-75548 GCF_001263595.1 Phalaenopsis equestris
AAAATAATCAAAATGCTGAAATTCATCAAGAGTTTAGATCTTTAAGAGATTATGCTAACCCTACTATATATGAACTTCATTGTAGTATTCAAAAACCTACTATAGTGGCTAATTAATTTGAGCTTAAACATGCTATTATTCAAATGGTATTAAATAATCAGTTTGGGGGATCACTAACTGAAGATCCAAATTTACATCTTACCAATTTTTTAGAATTGTGTGCTACATTTAATTACGATGGTGTTTCAGATGATGCCATAAGACTTAAGTTATTTCCTTTCTCACTAAGGCATAAAGCTAAGATGTGGTTGAATTCATTAGCACCTAGATCTATCAGAACTTGGGGTGATTTAGCTCAAAATTTCCTTGTTGAATATTTTCCACCATAAAAAACTGTGAAGCTTAGAAATGATATGACATCTTTTAATCAGTTTGAAGGGGAATCTTTTTATGAAGCATAAGAACGATTTAAAGAACTCTTAAGAAAGTGTCTACACCATGAAGATTGGTTAATAATTCAGACCTTTTATAATTGATTAATTGGTTCTCTTAGATCTATTATAGATGACGTTGCTGGTGTTTCATTAATGTCAAAACCATTTCATGATGCTTATGTTTAATTGAAGAGATGGCTACCAATAATTTTTAATGGCCTTCTGAGGGGGTGAATCCCAAGAAAGTAGCTAATATTCATGAAACTGATGCATTTACTATGTCAGCAAATCAAGTTACTACAATTTCAAGGAAGTTAGACCAATTTGGAACCAATTTCCATGATTGAAGAGAATTCATTAGGCCAAATGGTAAATTCTCAAGCATCATTAGAAACTTTGAATGCCATAAATAATAAGTAAACTAACCCATATTCCAATTATTATATCCCAGCTTGGAAGAACCATCCCAACTTTAACTGGAATAACAATTCAGGTGGTAATAATCAGCAATGGGGGAACAACCAAGTAAACCCATTAGGAAACTGAAACAACCAAGGGATTAATAATTATAGATCTACTTATCCTCTAGGAATCAACAGTAATTCAAAATTTAAGGTTAAAAAGTCTATAGAAGAAGTGGTGTTACAAATAGGTAATCAGTTACAAAGTCAAGGAGCTACAATTAAAAATAATGAGAATCAACTTAGGCAAATTGCAAGTTCATTAAGTAATAGATCCCAAGGAACACTTCCTAATAATACTGAATCAAATCTAAAATACCAGAATAAAGATCAAGTTAAAGCCGTACAACTTAGAAGCAGAAGAGAGTTAGAAGGTAGGGTTCAAAAAGAAATTAAAGTAGAGAGAGAAGAAATTGAAGAATCAAAAGAGGATGCTCTGAAAGATTTTGAAAGACCTATTTCTCCATTGAAAATTGATTTAGAAAAACCACCACCTCCATTTCCTCAGAGACTTTGACAACAGAAGTTGGATAAGCAATTTTCAAAATTTCT
>NW_018249769.1:75825-83522 GCF_001263595.1 Phalaenopsis equestris
ATTTAGGTGCAAGTATTAACCTTATGCCATTATCAATATTTAAGAGATTGGGATTAGGAGAAATAACCCTTACTACTGTAACTCTGTAGTTAACAGATCATTCAATAACCTATCCTAAAGGAGTTATAGAAGATGTCCTAGTGAAAGTGGATCAATTTATCTTTCCTATTGATTTCATTGTGCGTGATATGGAGGAAGATAAAGAGATACCTATCATTTTAGGGAGACCTTTCCTAGCCATAGGAAGAGCAATGATAGATATACAAAAAGGAGAATTAACAATGCACGTCAATGATCGAACTGTTACTTTTAACATTTAAAAATCAATGAAATACCATGCAAAAGGTAAAGAAGATGAATGCTATAGAATTGATGTTATAAGATATTTGAGAGAATCCCATTTCAAGACTACTTATGAAGAAAAATATGAAGAAAAAGATTTGGAACACGAGCAAGAAGGGGAATTAGATCAATGTGTAAACCTTTTTAAGGAAGATTCAAGTTATGATCAAGAATGTTTTGAAATTTTGAACACGATAAACAAAGACAAATAATTTTGTCCATCTATTGAAAACCTCCAGAACTTGAGTTGAAATTACTTCCTTAACATTTAAAATATGCCTTTTAGGAGATTCCTCTGGAGATTCCTCTAAGATTCCTCTACTTTACCTATTATAATTTCCTCAAAGTTAACAAAGGAAGAAAAATAAAAGCTGATAAAAATTCTGAAAAAATTTAAGAAAGCCTTCAGATGGACAATTGCTAATATTAAAGGAATCAATCCTTCAATTTGTATGCATAGAAATATTATATGGAAGAAAACTGCAAACCCGGGGCTGATCCTCAATAGAGATTGAATCATGTTATGAAAGAAGTTGTATAGAAAGAAATTTTAAAATGGTTAGATGCTGAAATTTTCTACCCTATTTCAGATAGTGCATGAGTTAGTCCAATTCACTATATTCCTAAGAAAGGAGGAGTAACTATAACTATAAATGAGCATAATGAGTTAATACCTACTAGACAAGTTACAGGGTGGCGAATATGCATTGATTATAGAAATTAAATCTTGTCACTAGAAAAGATCATTTTCCACTACCATTTTTGGATCAAATGCTGGGTACACTAGCTGGGCATAAATACTTTTATTTTCTGGATGGATACACCGGTTATCACCAAATGTTATCACCAAATTCAAATATCGTTATCACCAAATTCAAATATCTCTTGAGGATCAAGAGAAAATATTATTTAGCAGTCCTTATGGTACTTTTGCTTTTATAAGAATGCCCTACTACGTTTTAAAGATGTATGATGGCAATTTTTTGTGATTTAACTGAAAAAGGGATTGAAGTCTTTATGGATGACTTTTTAGTGTTTGGAACTTCATTTGACTCATGTTTAGAACATTTAAAACATCAGAAAATGGTATAGAAGCAAATTCTGATAAAATTCAAGTGATCGCTAATTTTCCTTATCCAACCAATGTAAGGGAAATTAGAAGTTTTTTAGGACATGTTGGATTCTACAAGCGATATATTAAAGACTTTTCAAAAATCGCTAAGCCTTTATGCCATTTACTAGAGAAAGATGTAATTTTCAAATTTGATGAAGAATGCCTAAAAGCTTTTGAGTTATTAAAAGAAAAATTAGTCACCGCAGCAATTATAATTTCACCAGATTGGGGAAAACCTTTTGAACTGATGTGTGATGCTAGTGATTATGCTATTAGAGCTGTTTTAGGACAAAGATATGATAAAATTTTTAAAGTAATTTACTATGCTAGTAAAACTCTTAATGAAACCCAAATTAATTATACAAAAACTAAAAAAGAGTTATTAGCAATAGTATATGCCTTTAATAAATTTAGATCATATTTAATTGGAACTCATTACGTAGTGCATACAGATCATTCTGCTATTAAGTACGTAATGAAAAAGAAGGATGTTAAACCAAGACTTATAAGATGGATTCTACTTTTGCAAGAATTTGATTTTACAATAGTAGATCGGAAGGGAACTGAAAATCAAATTGCTGATCATCTGTCCAGGCTTGAGTTAGAGAAACCACTATATTTTGAAAAAGAACTTAATGAACATTTTCTAGATGAAAAACTATTCAAAATTATGAGTGGTGTGTTCAGCGGTATGCTGACATTGTGAACTTTCATGTAAGTGATATTATACCCTATAGAATGACATACCAACAGAAGAAGAAATTTATTTCTGAAGCTAAGACTTTTTCTTAGGATGACCCATTTTTATATAAAAAAGGAAATGATCTGATTATTTGAAGATGTGTACCTTTAGAAGAGACTTATGAAATTATCCAAAAATATCATAATTCTGATTTTGGGGGACATTTTGACGTTGATAAAACATCATACAAAATTTTACAATCTGGATTATATTGGCCTACTATCTTTATAAATATTAATGCTTATATCAAAAATTGTGATAGATGTCAACGAGTAGGCAATATTTCTAAAAGAAATGAGATACCCCTCAAATATATACTAGAAGTTGAAATATTTAATGTTTGGGGATTAGATTTCATGGGACCATTTATAACATCTCTTGGAAATTTACATATTCTGTTAGCAATGGACTATGTATCCAAATGGACAGAAGCTATTGTTTTACCTCAATGTGACGCTCAAAGTGCTGCAAAATTTTTGAAAACAAACATATTTTATAGATTTGGGATGTTGAGAGTTATCATTACTGATGGGGGAAGTCATTTCAAAAATTTCATTATGGAGAAGTTATTAAAGAAATATCATACAAATCATAGGATTGCTACTGCTTATCATCCTCAGACAAGTGGCTTGGCTGAATAATTAAAAGAATTATGGAAAAATCTGTGAATCCAACAAAAATGGATTGGTCAGTCAAACTTGACTATGCTTTATGGGCTTATAGGACTTCATATAGAACTCCTATAAGAATATCCCCATATAGGCTAATATTTGGGAAAGCTTATCACTTACCAGTTGAAATTGAGCATAAAGCATATTAGGCTATTAAAGAGTTCAATTATAATTTCAAAAAGATGCCGGTGAGAAAAGATTGTTACAATAAAATGATCTTGAAGAGAGAAGGAATGAATATTATGAGAGTGCTAAGATTTATAAAGAAAAGATGAAAATGTGGCATGATTGAAAGATTCTTACTAAAAATTTTCAGCCAGAGCAACAAGTTTTGCTATATAATGCAAGGTTAAGATTATTTCCAGGCAAACTTAAGTCCAGGTGGATGGGCCAATTTGTTGTGATAAAAATTTATCCTTATGGAGCTATGTATATTGAAGATCCTAATTCTGAGAACATTTTTAAAGTGAATGGACATAGACTGTAATCTTATTATAGAGGGGATCAACATAAATATAATGATGGAATGATGTTGGGTCAACTAGAATGAGCACTGGTTATGTCGAGCTGACGACAGCTGACGACGTAAACGTAAAATCAAACACTTTGTGGGAGGCAACCCAAAGTTATTAGTGTGTTTCTCCTTTGATTATTGTTTTGAGTCTGATTAAGAAATTTGGGGTAGTATTTTTGAGTTTATTATGTGCTAGTAATGATTTTTAGACTTTATTTAGTGACCTAAACATGTTAGAATAAGAATTTGGACGTTAAGTTGAATGATGCAAAAATGTGCACTGACGCTTAAGCATGGTAGTTTAATCACATGTGCAAATTTTGATTTCTAGAAGGTATAACTACAATTTAGTTGGAGTAAACATGTCTTGGCAGTTTCTAATCATGCCTAAAAGTTATGAGGGGGAATTAGGCCTATAAATCGAAGGGGTTTGTGTAGGAATTTCACCCCGGATTATTTTTAGCCCTAAAAGTCTAAGGAAGAGAGAGATTTAGAGAAAATGTCTTCATGGTAGATGGATTTGAAGAAGAAGAAAGAAACCATGAAGAAGAAGTTCATTAGTCAAAGTGCACATGAAATGTATAACGGTTTCTTAGCCATTAGTATTGAAGGAATATTTGAGAAGATCAACAATATGGAGAATACTATATCTGTATTAGAGACTAAGGTGCTTGAATTGCATGCTCATTTAGAACATATTGGGTGGTAACTTAAGATGCAATTCAGCAATACCAGTTATATAGAGGAAGCGGATAAGGCGATGTTCCTTAAGAAAAAGTGGATTGAAGATGATAGTATTAAAGCTCGTCACCACTGTCCGTTTTATCAACTCTATATTCCTCAAGAGACTACTGAAAGAGAAGAATTCATTCCTTCTAATGAATAGTGGCATTAAGTTAAGTGTTAGGAACTGTGTGTTTGGAGTCATGTTTTTAAGTGTGTTAGTGTTTATGTCTTGTGTTTAGTGTTTGTGTCACTTATGTGTTTAATTGTAAATGTGTGTTAAGTGTTTTCTACTTAGGAAAATGTTCTCATCCAAGACTATTTGGAGAGAGAACCAAGTGATAAATGTATTTTTACTTGTTTGTGAATTAATATAAGTTTTTTTTTTGTGAAAATTCGTGTTATTTTTAGCCTCAAATTGAATTAAATATTATGGAGAATTTTGAGAGAGAAGGGAGTTATAGGAAGTAAAAATAGTCATTTAAGTGCTATGAGACCATTTAGGGGTGGTTTACTTAGACTAATAGTGCATTATACTTAGAATTAAAAATTTCAAAAATTGTGCACTCGTGCCTAAGCGTCATATCTCTCGCTTAAGTGTGAGCCAACCCGAGATGTAGGCGCCTAAGTGCCACTTACCCGCGCTTAAGCGCCGATTCACGAGAGCCGGTTTGTGAATGGTTAAAAGTGAATTTTTGGTCCAAAAATGCCATTCTTACCGCCTCCTATTGTCTTCCCCAACTCGAGTTTGCAATTTTAAGGGCTAGGGCAAGTAAAACTTTGAGATTTATTAGTGGAATTAAGTGAGATTTGCTAGATCCAAGTTCCTTGAGGTAAGAACTTTACTCTATGCAAAAATTTTGGATTTTCACCATATATTTTAAGCACATTTGGAAGATTTAAAAAATTTACTATTCATGGTGAAAAGTGAAGAAAAATCTATGGAATTTGCTTGAGAAGCTTAGTTAGTGCTTTTGGAAGTTTAGTTTAATGATTTAAACTTGATTTTTAAAGTTATTTTTGGAATTTATCAAATTTGTAGAATTGCACCAAGAATGAAAAGGAGAAAAGGAAAGAGCACATTTGATTCGAGCAAATTTGTCAGTTCAAAATCTCATGATCGATATAGTGATGCTCTACAGTCACAAAAATTGATTCAGGAGCGATGTTTCAAGAGTCTAGGTGGAGAGGTAGAAGACCTGATAGTCCGCCGATGGTGGCAATAGTTATGTTGTTTCTCTACTGTCGTTGTAATTTCTGTTCTAAGGGAGTTTTATGCAAATCTCCCAGAGGCTGAGGACGATCGAGTTATGGTGAGAGGGAAGTTGGTACCTTTTACTCTATAGGTAATTAACTAGTTTTACCATTTACCACTGGAGACTTTATGTTTTTATGTGAATTATATTCCTAGTGAAGCGGAGTTGGACGAGATTATTTCATATTTGACTATTGGGACAGGACTTTGGAAGATAACCAATCAGAGGAGAGCAAATTTGCCAACTTTAAAGTTATGTGCACCTTCAAAGACCTGACACTATTTCATTTCTGCTCTTCTGCTTTCGACCAATCATTTCAGTGAAGTTCAGTGAAGTGACCAGTGACCAGAGAGAGAGCAACGTTGAGTTATTGTATTCAGGAAGGAAAGCCCATCAACATAGGGGATTCGATCTATCACACTATCATCAGTTCAGCTGTTGTTGTTACTACTGCAGGTATTGAATTTGCTTCCTTGATATTTTCATTATGGGAGCAGGCTGGAGTGAAGTATCATGGTTGTGAGGAAGTTGTGTTACCTTTAAAGCCCATTATGAAGGTGAATGTGAAGACTTATTCTGATCATTCCATTTTTGGCTAGAGAGGAGGATTTTCTAGAAGTTATGGATTAGAGATGTCTGCTGCATCTACCTCTGCTACATCTTCATCATGACCATCTACTTCTCCTGCTTCTACATCTAAAGGTAATACCAAGACTCATGATGAGTTATTGCAGAAGGTGATGGACAATATCAATTTTACCACTGATAAGGCACAAAATTTAGAGCTTTTTACAGATCACACTAATAGTTATAATAGAAGGAAGAGTGATTATGAAGAGAAATTCCACTCATATTTGGAAAGCCTGATTAGAGGTGAACCAGGAGTGCAATTTCCTCCATATCCTCGATATCCTGTTTATGAGCCTGCAGAAAAATGGTACAGCGGTGATTCTGAGGATGTAGAGTAGAGCTGAGAGAGTCATTTTATGATTGTATTATGATGTGAACTATGTGGTTTGAGCTTGCTACATTTACACCTGTGTGTTGTTTTGGACTATGTTGTGTTTTGGACGTTTATGTTTTATTATTATGACGTTTGTGGTAGTTAATATTTTATTTTTGAATTTTAGGGTAGTAGCTATTGTATTGTGTTTAGTACTGTGATTTAGTTAGTTTAGAACTTAACTTATTTTCATATCTGTTATAAAGTAGAAAATCTTGCTAACTTAGATCTTAAACTTGAATTTAGAAACTACTACCCTTTCAAACTGCTTCCCTGCATTTTTCTTTTATCATGTTAGTGTGTTGTTTGCTTTTATAATCACTGTTTAGAAATCTATTGAATCTTTACATGTTAAACTAAAATAAAATATAGAAAATTTGATCAAAAATAAATTTTACTTCTGTCTTTAGTTTTATACTTTTATAATTAGGATGTAAAAATTTTTGTTAGCTTGTTATTTCAATTTTCATTTCCTGCCTATATATACATACAATGCTAAAATGCTTTATTTTATTAAAAATTTAAGTTTGGGGGAGGGGATCAAAAATTGGTGGGGGGCATGAAAAACATTTTCAAAACTGGAAAAGTACTACAACTGAATTTAATTTTAAAAGAAAAATTTATTATGTATATGAAGTTATATTAGGGAAGTAAAATTTGATTTTAGAAATAAGTAAGAAAATTTAATTAAAATTTTAAGTAATGAAGAAAAACTTCAAGTTAAAAATTTTTAGTAAGAACATGATTAATATAAGTGACTATCTTTAGTAAGAAAAATTGTATTTTTGAAAAATTTAGATAATTTAGACTTTTATTTTTAATACTTAAATTTCTTTTATTAAAATGATTTTCTAAACTATTATTATATCTATAAGTAAAAGTATTATATTAAGAATTTATTTTAGAAAGGAGAAGTGGAATTCAAAATCATTAAAGGCCTATCCAGATATAGTAATCCTTGCCTCAGAAAGAAAAAGAAAAAAAAAAGGAAAAAGAAAAGAAAAAGAAAAGAAAAGAAAAAGAAAAGAAATGTAAGGGAGGAGGAGCTTGAGGATTAGTGCCTAATCAAAAATTGGTTCTACATTTGATCTTTTTAAAGTAAAAGACTTGATAAAATCTTAAGCTTATAAATATAATATAGTAAGTAAAATTATTTTTAATAAAAACTTTTAAGTAAAGAAAATAAAAGAACTAAAATCTAAATTTAGAGAACTTACAATATTTCTGAATTCGATAGGAACTCATATTTTCATAGTTTTTAACATTAAAAATTTTCAAACTTTAAGTTTGTCTCATTTACTAATTATTTTTTTAAATTGGACTACTATATTT
>NW_018249769.1:84212-85961 GCF_001263595.1 Phalaenopsis equestris
TATTTACTTTATCCTTTTTGTTATTTTGTTTTGAGTGATTGTAAAAGAGAAGAGATTTAAAGGAACTTCAAGAGTTTGGTGGAGGACTTGAGATTAGGTTTTTATTATTTTATTTTTAGACTACTTTTGGTTTTAATTGAGACTTGTTGTTGATTTGACAATGGTTTCTTCTTTTAAACAAAAGTGTGGTTTTGTTTTCTCTATGGATTTTGAGTATTTTTCTTTATCTTTCTTCTTAAAATGATAAGTAATTAAGATTTTGATGGAAGTTGTGGAGAGTATTGATCTTTATTATTGAAAGAAGTTGTGATGATTTAAATCCATGCACTTCATTTACTTCTAGATTTGGCCAAACTAGATGTTATAATTTGTTGTGAGGACATGTAAGAACCGGGCTGGTATTGTCTCAGTCAAAAATTGGAAAGAATCATATGAGGTTATATGAATGAGAATGTAATTCATATGATTGAGTGCAAATAAATAGAGAAACATTCATTGATGGGTATAGAGTTAGAGGACTTTAAAGTGACAGTTAAAGCCCCCAACTTGGTTTATTGATTTAGGTTCTGATACGAGAATGTTAGCCCCCAGGTGGAGGGAATCGAGGGAACTCTAAAGTGTGAGCTAGTATCTTCCCTTCCTAGCCGGTCTTTAGAATTATTCAAACTTTAAATTAGTCAATGTTCATTATAGCATCTCTAGTAAGGGTAAAGAATATTATTGCTCATATTTGGCACAACACAAGTTGCATACTTCCACAACATAATCCTGTACCTATTACTGATTCATGATAAGAAGAAAAATATTTTCATATTAAATACTTTTCTTCTAAAAAAACTTTAGTTATCTTTTTACTGTTTCGTTAAAATATCAAAAATAAAAAAAAGATTTAAATTTTAAATTCCTGCAAAAATCATTTTTAGTTTAAGTAATTATCTTTTTAAAAATAGAAAAACTTTCTAAAAAGTGCATATTGCATAATCTTCCCTGTGGGTTCGATATTCAGGTCTTCATTCAAATCTTAATCAAAATGTCCTATATTACTTGATAATGATATGTATACTTGCTAGTATCCCAATATAAATATATATAAATTAAAAAGTTAAATTCTGATTTTTTTCAGAATCAAGTTTTTGGTTTTGTTGCTAAATAAGGAAATATAAGTGAAAAATACCATCAGAACTATTGTTATACTGTGCATAAGTATTAAGTATCCAGGGATCAGTGCCAAAAAAAAATTTACCAATCAGTGCAAATTTTCATCTATTATTGAGCTCATTGGTCTCAGCTCCAGTTAAAATGAGAGCTAGCTCACCCCCGTACCAGCTACCTTTTCTAAAGAGAGGGTTAAAATCACTGCATTCAAAAGAGTCATGATATTCTTCAAGGAATAACAATCTATCCTCCAAGGTATCAGCACCAAGGCCCACAAATTCAACAAAAGATGACTTTCCAACAATGTTTGGATCAGCTTGGGTAAGGGTATTCTCCACTGCATCAAAATAGATTAGCAAGCAAAGAAGTAAAATAGGTGCAGATTGGAAAAAGAGTGAGCTCGGGAAACCTCAAAAGAAAAAAGCACCACAGTAGAAGAGGAGACCACTTCACCAGTACTTCCAAAAGACCAAAAGTGTGCAATAGTAGTAATGAAAAGAGCACTAAAGGAGCAAGATGGTCACCAGCCGCCATTGCTAGGGTCCAAACCCTAGCATAGCAAATTGCGCCGCCAACATCTTTATATATATATAT
>NW_018249769.1:85980-114521 GCF_001263595.1 Phalaenopsis equestris
GTATTAGTGGGGTTCGGCTGGCTTGGTGGTTGCTCTGCTAAGGTTTCCATGGACTGTTTAAGGTTGGTGGGGTTCTCCATCCCTTCTCTACTCACTGCTTTCCCTCTTTCCTTGACAGCTTCTTCTCTGGTTTTTCTGCTTCCTAGAATTTTTGTCTTTCAAGTGGCTGTCAGGGTACTGTTCCATTAATGTGGAGTTCTGATGGCTGAACAAAGCAATGTGGATTTGGCCACTAATATTCAATGGGCAAAGGCTACTTTTGCTAATGTTGTTGGAAAAGGCTTTGACCCTATTAAAAATTTTGATGATTTGGTTTTCCCTCAAAGCTACCATGAGGTGGCTGACCCCATCATTAAACCTCTGAGCAGGAAGAGTGGTAAAATTGCCATCTTTTATAATGAGGAGGATATTCAAATCCTGACTGAAAATTGCAAATTTACTCTTATAGGCAAATTTCAGCTAGGTCATCCTAAAATGGAAGCTATAAGGAAGTTCTTTGATGGCATTAAACATAAAGGAGCTTGGAGAGTTGGCCTTATTGATGGTAGACACATTTTACTTTGTGGCATTAAACATAAAGGAGCTTGGAGAGTTGGCCTTATTGATGGTAGACACATTCTTATCCATTTAACAAGAGAAGATGATTATGCTAGAATCTTCTCTAAACAAATTTTACAGATTGAGGGTAACACAATGAAGATTTTAAAGTGGTCTACTGATTTTGTTCCTAGCAACAAACTCCTTATAGTCCCTATTTGGTTCAAATTTCCAGGACTAAAACTTCATTTTTTCAACCATAAAGTCTTGTTTAACATTGGAAAGGTCTGGGGTAAACCCCTAAAATTAGATGTTCTAACTTTTAATTTATCTAGACCATCAGTAGCCAGAATCCTAGTTGAAAGGGACCTAACTCTCTCAGCAGTTTATGAAATATGGTTGGGAACTAAACATAATGGGTATTGGCAGAAAATCATTGTTGAACAGAAGCCTTGCTATTGCTTCCACTGTTGTATGTTTGGGCACACTGTTTAAACTACACCCTCATCTCAGGAACAATAATAACGGGGTCCCAAAAGATGTTGTTCTGCCTATGGAACCTTTGGTGGAGCTTGAGAGGGAAAGGGCCGTTTCTGATGAGAGCCCTGATCAAATCATGTCTGGGTATAATGCCAAAGGTCCTGAAGAAATTTTTCAGACTAACAATGCTACTTTGGTCAATGAGACTGAAAATGCAGATAATAATATAGCCATGGCTAGTCCTAACCATCTTCTGATTGCAATGACTGATAATTTATCCAAGGATGAAGCTGGCCCCTCACAAAGTCATCATGAACCATTTGTTGTACAGATCACAGGTAGTGAAGCTACTGCCCATGAACCTTTTGTTTCAGAGCCCCATAATTCTCAACTGGATGTTGGTGAGGTTATTCATAAGGATTATCAAGTGGACTCCACATTAGTTGAAGTTTTACAGACTGCTTTGGTTGATGAATGGAAAACCCAAAAAATAAGAAGAAAGAAAAAAGGCAACCAAGAGTTAAACAGTGTGAAGGGAGGAACATACTCACTCAGAGAAAAAAAATATTTATTTGAAAACCAAGGAGGGCATGACAAGTTCTAGAAGGAGGGGTAAATCCATCTCCTTTGGATGATGAATCTTTTGTGTTGGAATGTTAGGGGATTGGCACATCCTAAGTCCCTTAACAGACCCTTAACAAAGTCCCTTAACAGACTTATTGCTTTGAATAGGATGTATAAGTTTTGTTTTGTTGCTTATTTGGAGCCTATGGTGTCCCAATATCCCCATAAAATCCTTAGAAAATTCTCTGGCTTTTCTCATTTTGCTAATCTGAATAATAAAATTTGGTTACTCCATAGACAAGAAGTACTGTGTCAAATTTTGTGGGATCATCCACAATTCCTTCAAATCAAATTTAACTTTGGGGGTCAAGAAGGTCTGACTACATTTGCTTATGCTGGAGGCTCTTCAAGAGCCAAAGTGGAGCTGTGGGAGTGCATTCATACTATCAGCAAATTCTATAATTCCTAATGGCTGGTGGGTGGTGATTTCAACTGCATTTCTGTCCCCTCTGAAAAATTAGGTGGCAACCGAACTGATTCCAAATCTATGAACAACTTTAATGATAATATTAGTTTGGCTGGCTTATTTGACCTTGGCTTCACTGGACCCAAGTTTACTTGGAGGAGAGGACCTTTATGGGAAATATTGGATAAAATCCTTGTTAACTCTCTCTTACTGAATGAATTTTTACATACTTTTGTCCAACATCTTAGCATGACAGGGTCTGACCATAGGCCCTTACTTATCACTATTTCTGCATCTCCACTCAAGCACAAACCTAGCTTTAGATATCTTAACATGTGGTCTTATCACAATGATTTTCTTAATCAGATCTCTTTGGGGTGGAGAGATTGTCACCACTCTAATCCTCTGATCAAACTATGGATGCTGCAAAAGAAGATTGGCAAACAATTGTCTTAATGGAACAGGCAAACAATTGTCTTAATGGAACTGGACTGTGGTAGGGGATATTAATTTGAGAGTAAAAGAGGCTGAAATGTAAGTGCATGATATGGAGACTAGGCTTGAGAACAATCCTAATACTGAAAGGCATTTATTGTTGGCTAATGAAATGCTGATGGATACTATTTGTATGCAGGAGGAATTCTATGCTCAAAAGGTTGCTAAGACCAGATTCTGTGAAAGGGATAGAAACACTAAGTACTTTCATGCTTGAATCAACTATAGGAGGAGATGCAACACCATTCACAAGATTAGAGATCCCTCTGGGCACTGGATTCATTCTGAAGACTTAATTGCAGCTAGTGCTATTCAGTACTTTCAAACTCTATTCATTCAACCTTCTATCACCAGACTTCCAATTCAACACAATCTATTTGATCAGAGTTACACAAGAAACCTGGACTTGGCATCTATCCCCGAGGAATTGGAAATTTGGTCAGCCCTGACCTCAATTGATAGCTCCAAAGTTGCAGGCCCAGATGGATTCTCAGCAGATTTCTACAAGAAAGCTTGAAAGATCATTAAAGGGGATATCATTGAGTCAGTACAAAGCTTTTTCAAAGGGATGGATTTGCCTAACTATTTTAAATTCTCTACAATTATCTTAATTCCCAAAAACAACTCCAAGCTCTTTTAGGATCAGTTCAGGCCTATTAGTCTGACTAATGTACTGTCCAAAATTATTAGCAAGGTTATTTCCAATAGATTGCAGCCTCATTTATGTCATCTCATTAGTGAAAATCAATCAGCTTTTGTGCAAGGAAGAAGTATAGTGGAGAATGTTCTCTTGGCTCAAGAATTAGTCCTGGATTTGGACAAACAGTGTAGAGGAGGGAAAGGGAATCTGAGGAGGGAATCTTATTTTAAAACTTGACATCCAAAAGGCCTATGATACCATACACTGTGATTTCACTGAGGAGGTGCTATCAGCAAGGGGATTCTCTCAATCCTTTATTTCCTTGATCCTAAGGTGGCTTAATAATAATTATCATTCTATTTTCATTAATGGGAAGTCTCATGGCTTCTTCACTACTTCTAGAGGCATCAAGCAAGGTGACCCTTTATCCCCAACTATCTTCATACTTGCTTTTGATTACTTATCTAAACTGTTGAGTCAATTAATGGCCAAAGCTCCCCACTCTTTATATAGCCACAGATCTAACATTGTTTTTAACCACTTAGCCTTTGCTGATGATGTTATTATACTTGCCAAAGCTACTAAACCTGTAGTTAAATTGCTTTTCCAATGTCTGAAGAATTTTCAAGATAGCTCTGGAATGAAGTTTCATATACAGAAATGCCAAACAGTATTCAGTAAAAGGGTGAAACCAGAAATCCAGCATTGGATTTTAGATCTTACTGGCTTTTGATCTAGTTCTCATCCTCTAAAATACTTGGGTACCTTATTTCTCAAAAAGAGGACTAGGCAAGTCCAATTTGATTATATTCTACTTAAAGTCCAAGATAAACTCAATAGCTGGTCTAATACTTTCCTCTCTAATAGGGGAAGAATTACACTCCTCAAAAGTATTTCGGCAGCTCTTCCATCTTATTTATCATAAGTTTATGTTATGAAGAAATCCATTCAAACTACTCTTGAAAGAACTTTCAACAGATTCCTTTGGGCATGCCAGAGGAAGCAAGTGCATTGGGTGAGATGGCAAAGAGTTTGTGGCAGTGCTAGAGCTGGAGGACTGTGGTTTAAAAGTTTCCAGTAGATTTCTCAAACCAACTTTTGTAAACTTTGGGTTATGTTTAGAGCACAGAATTCCATTTGGGCTAAATTTTTGAAAGGAAAGTACTGTAAAGATCTGCATCCTTCTCTTGTGACTAATAAATTGGGGGATTCAGGAACTAGGAAGAATATGCTGAAGATGAGGACTAAGGCTGAACAACTTTTCATTTGGGATATTGGGGAAGGTAGACCCAATGTTTGGCTTCATAATTTGTCTGGAGAAGGCTGTATCCCTCCTCCAATTGGCTCTCAATTCAATCCCACAACACATGTGGCTAATCTTTGGTCTGGTGGTGAATGGAACCAGCAAGCTCTCCAGAATATCTTTGATAATAGATTACTTAACACCATATTGAAGAAACCAATTGACAGATCCAAGAAGTAAACTTATTGTGAAAAGGTCTCCCAGACTTTTTCAGCTTCCATTGCTCACTTCTGCTTTCCTCAACAGGAGGTTTCTTGGACTAAATGTGTTTGGAACTAGTTTCTTTCTCCTTCCATGGCTTTTTTCTCTTGGAAATTATTCTATGGCTTCATTCTCACTGATGATATTTTAAAACTAAAAGGCTTGAGAGGCCCGTCAAGATGCTGCCTGTGTAAAACTGAAGAGGAATCCCTCCACCATCTGTTCTTCAAATGCTCTAATGTTCAGCAAGTCTGGAACCTCTTGTTACCTAAACTGAAACTTAATACCATGTAGTTGTCCTGGAATGTTTTTTATATAAGCTGGAAAGACTGGCAAGATCAATCTCTTCCTCCCATCCCTTGTATCATTGCTTGGTTTGTTTGGATGGCCAGAAATAAGATAAAATTTGATGAAGCCCAAGTGGATGCCACTGCCATTGCCACTAATTGCTACAACTATTTACAGAAAATGTGCTGTCATAGAAAACTTCCAGAAATCCTATGCACAACCTCCCTCAACTTTTTAAGGAAATTTCAAACTCTCCATGTTCATTGGAGCTGCCCTCCCAAGGGTTGGGTCAAAGTCAACACTGATGGAAGCTTCATTTCTCCTGATGCAGGTATTAGTGGGGTTCTTAGAAATGCTAGAGTGGAATGTCTACTATATTTTCAGTCTCCTACCAGGGCTGAGGACCCTTTCGATGCTGAAGCCCAAGCTATTTATTGGGCAGTGTTTATGGCCAAAAAGTGTAGCTAGAATCAATTAATGGTGGAAACTGACTCCATGACTTTAATTAACATCCTTGAAGGGATAATATCTACCCCTTGGTATATGATTTATTGGATCACTGACATACACACCTTGAGCTTGGAGATTAAGTTGTCCTTTCCTCATACATATAGGGAGGGTAACAGACCTGCTAATTGGCTTGCTAAGGCTGGCCTCCACACTGCTTAGACCTGCTAATTGGCTTGCTAAGGCTGGCCTCCACACTAAGAATCCCTTCATTGATACTTATAGCACTCCCCCTTTAGAATTACTGTTGAAAGGAGATCTTGTTGATCTACCTTAGAGTTCTTCCACTTTAACCTTTGGGAAGTGCCTAGTTTTTTTCCTTCCTTTTTGTATCTCTTTTATTTTAATGAATTAGGAGTCTGGTCTCCTTTTATAAGATATATATATACATAACTCATCCCCATTCAATAGAAAAGCTAAAGAAGGAGGTGGTATATTTGCCACAATAACTTGTTCAGAGCATCTACCAGAGGTGGCCAAATAATGTGCAGGCCCATTGCCTTTTCTGTTGATGTGCTGAAATTTCACTGTGCAGCTACCAAAAAACATTTGTATTTTCCTTATCCATCTTCCAATGTGCCTAAGGGGGTCCTCCTCATTCTGCAAAATCTTGATGCAAGTGCTAGAGTCAGCTTCAATAATTAAAGGGCCAGTATCACATTAGACTGCAATTTTAATAGCCCAATAAATTGCAATCATTTCAGCTTCTAATGAATCCAATGCCCAAGTTGGTGAGGAGAAATCAAGAATATATTGTACTAGGGAGTTTCTGAAAACTCCCCCAAAACCAGCAGATCCTCTTAAAAAGTATCATCAGTATTTACTTTCATCCAACCATCAGGAGGAGGAGCCCACTCAATCAATGAGAGCTTGAAACTATACTAGTTAGTACCATGAGGTACCCAATGCCTGAAGATATTAGGAAAGTTGTGATATTTATCGATTTTATGTAAGTAGGATGTACAATGAGCAGTAACAGCTTTAGCCAGAGGTGGTAAGTCCTCAAATTTAACTTGATTCCTACACATCCAGATAAACCAAGCAACAACATAAGGGATAACCTGTAACTTAGCCTGTTGCCACTGTTCCAGCTGAGATTGAGTTTATTAGTTTTTAATTTTGTCCAAAACTCAGTCCAGACATTTTGGGAGAAACTGCATTTAAAGAAGATGTGATCCAGAGTCTCCTCCTTCTCATGACACAGAAGACAACAAGATGGTCACCTCAGCCCTTTCATTTTCAGGATATCATCAGTTGGGAGCAAAGAATGCCACAGTCTCCAGCTAAAGAAAGACATGGAAGTAGTCAGATATTTCCCCCAAACATCAGTACCCCATTGAACAGAAGACCATCGAAAGAAAGTTTGATAGATATAAGCAACAACTGTCTGGGAAGTGGCTTTTTTAGTAAAAATTTTATTTCTTTGTCCAGAATAGATAGGTGTTTGTTAGACAAGTTGCAGCTGCTCATTGTTCAGAATATTAGACAGTATTGTGGAATTCCACTGATTTTCAGTCCAGTAATCCTTAACCATATCATGAACATTTGGGTTGGAGGTTGAGCCTTCAATTTTTTCACCATTCCAAGTCCAACTATCTAACCAAAAAATTTTTTGTCCTTTCCCCAGCTCCCAGATGAAAGTTTCCTCAGCTTGCTCTCTAACATCCAATAGTTTGCCCCAAAGTCTAGAATCCCCCAACTTTTTGTTAACAAGACTTGGATGTGCAGTTCTACAATACTTCCCCTTCATGAAAACTGCCCAAAGACTCTCTTGTGCTCTAAATTTAATCGAAAGTTTGCATAAATTAATGAAACTCATGTGCTGAAAATTTTTAAATCCCAAGCCTCCAGCACAGTATGGTTTACACAACCTTTGTCAAGGAAGCCAGTGTACTTGTTTCTTCTGTCCAACCCATAAGAACTTATTAAAGATTATTAAGATTCTCCCCAGCAGTTGCCGAGTTCCTTTCTTCATTGTAAACATTTGGAGGGCATATGATGGAAGGGCAGTAAGAATACTTTTGAGTAGAATGATCCTCCCTCCATTGGATATAAATGAATTGGTCCAGCATTGAAGTTGATTTTTAATCTTATCAATGACTTCATTGAACTGTATTTTCTTGTTTCTGCCCTTAAGTAAAAAAACACCCAGATACTTGATAGGCAAAGAAGATAAGCTAAAACTAGTATAGCTAGACATCCAATGTTTTATCTGTTGAGACATGTTAGTGCTAGGAAAAAATTTGCATTTTGGTGTATTTAGTTCCATACCTGAGGAAATGCATAAGGGCCTTATACAACATTTTAGTAGCATTCTTAGTGGCCTTAGAAAATATAATCACATCATCTGCATAAGCCAAATGGTTGATACACACATTTGACCTATGCTGAAAAGACAAATGGGGAGATCTTGAGAACATTTGATTCAGAAGCCTAGATAAATAATCCATAGCCAAAATGAAAATTGTAGAGGATAGAGGGTCTCCTTGTTTGATCCCTCTTGATGCAGAAAAGAAGCCATGACATGAACCATTGATAAGCACATAGTGGTTATTGCGAAGAAGCCATATTTTAATCAACAAGATGAATCCCTCAACAAAGACCCTAGCAGCCAGAGTTTCTAAGATGAAATTCTAGTTGATAGTGTGATAAGCCTTCTTGATATCTAATTTATAGATAACATTACCTCCCCTACATTTCCTGTGTAAATCTAGCAACATCTCTTGAGCAAGCAATATGTTATCAACTATGGATCTTCCTTTAACAAAGGCTGTCTGGTTAGAGCAAATTAAATGTTGAAGATGTGGTTGAATTCTGAAAACCAATACTTTGCTTTTTACCTTGGTAATAAAATTAGTTAAACTAATGGGCCTGAAATCTCCCCAATTATTTCTGATATGGTCCTTAGGAATCAAAGTAATAGTTGAGGAGATAAAGTATCTAAATGGATTGATTTCTCTAAAAAATTCTTGCACAGCAGAAATGAAGTCTTCCACAAGCCAACAAATTTTATAAAACTTTGCAGTGAAGCCATTTGGACCTACAGTTTTGTCATCATCAATAAAATCAAGAGCAGCTCTAATTTTTGATTCAGAGGGGATATGATCCAGGGTCAGCCT
The DNA here is from genome assembly GCF_001263595.1 of Phalaenopsis equestris. Lineage (NCBI taxonomy): Eukaryota > Viridiplantae > Streptophyta > Magnoliopsida > Asparagales > Orchidaceae > Phalaenopsis > Phalaenopsis equestris. The sequence continues at coordinate 94,581 of NW_018249769.1, forward strand.
ACTGACATAATCAGTACAATCAGGAAATAAATTAGCATCAACATGGGTTTTAGTTGAAGGGTATGAATTAAAAAGTTGTTGAAAAAACTTGACAGCATCTTGATCAATGTCATTAGCCTCAATTAATTTCTTCCCTTTAGAGTTCTTAATCTCCATAATCATTTTGCATTCTCTCCTGTAATTAATGCAAGCATGAAAGAAACTAGAGTTTCTGTCCCTCTCAAAGAACTTGGTAATAACAGCTTTTTGTTTCAAAAAGGCTTCATTATATGTGATGTGTGCAAGAAGCTCTTCATTAGCTTTATTTCATTAGCTTTATCTCTCTCAGATTTTAAGCCCTTTTGGAAATCTTCTTCTATACTGATCACCTGATTCTGAGCAGCTTTTAAGTTCTCATTAACATTTTCAAAAGTACTCCAATTCCAATTCTTTAAATGTGTGGCCACCTTCTTTTGTAATTTCCACAGATTCATCCAGGTCCCATAATCTTCATTGACGATCCAAGCATTTGTGACTTCCTTGATGAAATTAGGATGAAGAGTCCACATGTTCTGAAAGCTGAAGGGAGAACCCCCAGACTTCACAACATTTTGAATAGAGCAAAGAATCGGTCTTTGGTCTGACCCAGACATGACAAGGTGAGTGATGATTGTATAAGGGAAGTTTTGAAGCTACTTAGAGTTTCCCAACATTCTATTAAGTCTTTCCCACAAGACACCCCTTCTCCAAGTATATTTAGGACCATGGAAACCCAAATAAAATAACTGAGCATCTATAAGGAATTCATTGAACTTAAACATAGAAGTTCGAGATGGAGGCCTCCCTCCTTTCTTTTCATCAGGGGAAGTAATACAATTGAAATCCCCCCCCCCCCCACCCAATGAGTTTATGGAGTGGCTGATGTTGAAAAGCTCCATCCACAACAACTCTTGATTCCTTGGAAGACAACTAGCATAAACAAAAATGACATAACCCACCTGAGCTCCTACTGTAAATTGGATATGTAAATATTGGGCACTATTCAGAATAACATTCCTTTGTAGTTCAGTTCTAGCAAACAAATAAATCTTATTGTTATGGTTAGCAAAGTGAGAAAATTTGGAAACTTTTCTGATAATATTAGAAGAGTTCTTAGAAACCATGGGTTCCAAAAGAGCAAAGCACCATATTTTATGTGTTTTCACAAGATGTAACAGTCTTGTGAGAGAGTTAGGGTGTGCAACACCCCTAATATTCCAACATAAAAACTTGATCATTGTGAAAAGGTTCTCCCTTTCCTTTTGGTTCTCTGACTAGAATCCATCAGTTGATTAGCTCCTTCCAAAGAGGGAGCTTCCTGCATCAGCTTTTGTTCCATATTCCCTTTCTTTTTCCTATTATTCCTTTGAACTTTTCATTCTTCAATAAGCACCTCAGCTATTAATTCAACAGTGGAATTATCAACATTGTGGGGACTTATATCAAGTTGACTTCTTTCAATGTCTCCTTGCCTGCCCTCCACCACCTGCTCCTGAACATTCAGAGAAAAAGTATTTTTTCAGTGACCTCTTGTAGAATACTTGGTAGCTTAGGATAGACTTCCACTTTAGTTTCTCAGCTGACTTGAAATGCTTCCTGTTCATTAGCTCTTCTTTTATCCTTTCCCAAAGGTATAACAGACCCTCCCTGAGTAGGCATACCTTGAGGAGTTGTCTTTCTAGATGGTGGCTGCAACTTATATCATTTTTCCACATTATGCCCAAACATCCTGCAGTGAGGGCAGAATAGTGGTTTTTGTTCCATAAATATGCTTTGCCAAAACCCTTCCTCACGGGTTGCAATCCAAACTCTCTTTATTTCTAGCAATGTAATATCTCTTTCTACCATCACTCTTGCAACAACTGGTCTAGCCAAATTGTAGGTTGGGGCATCAACTTTTAAATGGAAGCCAAGTACCCTTCAAATGTTAAACATAACATTTTGGTGATAATATTGAATAGGTAGGTTTGGAAATTTAAACCAAATTGGTACAATTGAGGGTTCTTTGCTTGGATCAAATTCAGGTGTCTATTTTAATAATTTCATTGGGGTTCCAGCAATTAAGAGAATTTGTTTGGCAAAAACTTTAGCATAATCCTCCTCATTAGACATTTTGATTAATAGATGTCTTCCATCCATTAAACCCAGCTGCCAAGCACCAGTGAGTTGGAGTTCCTCAAAGAATTTCCTAACATAATCCATTTTTGGATGGCCAAACTGAAACTTGCCTATCATGGTAAACTTTATTGATTCATTCAGAGTTCGCATCTCCCCAAGAGTAAAAAGAACTGTACGTTCACCCCCTTTGAATACAATGGGGTAAATATATGGACAGGAAGTCTTGCCAACTGCAACATCATGCAGAACTTGAGGAAAAACCAGATGATTAAAACTTTTAGGCAAATCTTGCCCTCTTCCAACCACTCCAACATAAGTGGCTTGGGTCCACTGAGCATTTACTTGAACATTAATAGGAAAAAATCCATTAATGTAGCTTCAACACTCACAAATAAGAGAAGATTTAGGAAGAAAATGCTACTACCAGAGAGACAACATACAACTCCACTCATTGGAATAGTAAAGGAGAGTCCCCACCCAGCAGCAGTCAGAGAAGACAGTGCAGTCACCAGAGGTCACCAACCAGTGGAAACCACCAGAAAGGCACCAACAAACCTAATCAAACTTAAAATAAACAAAAAACCCGTCTGCTTTCCACTGCTAGGCACCAAACAGGATGAAAGTGGGAAAGGAATCACCACAGCCAAGGGAGCAGCTAGAGAAAGGCTCAATGAAATAGTAACTTCTATGACAAACACAAGAGCACCACCACCACCACCTGAGATAAGAACCAACAGGAAGGTAGCCACCACTAACCACCACTTCTGAGTTCCTCTTCAGCTAGCAGCCACCAATCTTCATCCTTTCTGAAACCCTAGCAGAGCACCAAAATCTTCAGCCACCAACATTTTGTATATATATATATATATATTTATATATATATATATACATGGTGGCGGCTAAGGTTGGGACTCTGCTAGGGTTTCAGGCAAGATGAAGATCTGCATAAGCTAGTCTGTGTATGGAGGATCTGGGAAGCTTCTCAAGTTTCTATTTCTAGCTTTGTTTACCTTTGAAGGGTCTTCTTTCTGGTTTTTACCTCTGGTTTTGCAACTTTGTAGATTTATTGTTCCATTGACAGTATTTGCTCTTTGGCTGGCTGGTTTCCTTCAAGTGCTTCTCCTATTTAACTTCTCATTTGGTGGAAGCTTGTTTCCACTTTTTGTGAGTTGAGTGGAGTTTGTGTGCACCATTTTTTGTTTGGAACTTCCCAGGCTTACAAATTTGGGTTTTGGTAGCTTGGTTGTGTCTTTTGTGGCTGAATCTCTCCTATCTTCTGCTTATGGTCACCCCTTTGGATGTTGAAACCAATGCCCAGCAGACTAAAGCAACTTATGCTGGAGTGTTGGGCAAATCAGCTGAACTCCTAATGGATCTTGAGCAACTAGTCTTTCCTCAAGCTTTTCAGGACACTGTGGTTGGGAAGGGTACAAGCCCTTGTATTCACCCTCTAGGCTCTAAAGAGGGTGAACCAGCCATATACTTATCTCAACAGGAAATATGTAACTTGAATGAGAAACTAAAATTTACATTAGTGGGTAAATTCCAGCTAGGACACCCAAAGATGGAGTTGGTTAGAAGCCATTTTACTTCACTGAATTTTATAGGAGATTGGCAAATTGGCCTATTGGATGGCAGGCATCTTCTTATCTAGCTTTCTGGTGAGGAAGAATATGCTAGACTGTTAGTTAAATAGTCTTTACAAATTGGAGGTAGCATTATGAGAATTATGAAATGGTATCCTGATTTTGACCCAAATAAGGAGCCCCCTGTGGTTCCACTTTGGTTTAAACTTTCTAGACTTCCTCTTCCCTATTTCAATCTCAATGTTCTTTTTAATATTGGATGTGCTTTGGGGAGGCCTCTGAAGGTAGATGCCCCCACTTTTAAGAAGGCCAGACCTGCCCTGGCAAGAATCCTTATAGAAAGAGATGTTACTCTACTTGAAATGAAAACTGAAGTTAAAAAAGTATGGATTGGTTCTGATAAGGAGGGGTTATGGAAAGAGGTAGTGTTAGAACAAAGACCATATTACTGTCATCTTTGTAAAATGTTTGGGCATACCAGGGACAGGTGCTTTAGGCTTCACCCTCCTTCAAGGAAAATTGTAAACATTAAGACAACTACTACCTTGCCTACTGTTCAAGAGCCTACAGATAATTTTCCTACTGTTCAGGAGCCTACTATTACTTCTTAGGGGGCAGAACCTACCCCAGTGAACATTGAGGAAATTTTTTTGGATACCTCTAAGAGTTCCACAGCTCCTTTTGGGTCTAATACTTCATACAATATTTCTTCTAGGATCATCAGAGAGGAGGTTAATGAAGTCACTATCATTACCCCATTATCCTTTGATGTTTCTCCTATGAAGTTGAATGGAAATAAAATGAAGGCTTTGGCAGCCCCTAACAATGGGAGAATTGCTAGAAAGGAGCTCATATTGGAAGACAGGTGGCACACACAGAAATCTTAAAGGAAAAAGAAACCAGTTTCAAAAGTTCAAAGACTACAACTTGGGAATACTAAGGTTTCAGGTGGAAACATGAAGGCTGGGCCCTCCCCTTTCTAGAGGAAGGACCAGATCAAAATCTCAACCCTCCCTCCATATTAACCCCCCTCACGATTAATCTACTTTGCTGGAATATCAGGGGCATTGCCCACACTCAGTACTTGAGAAGACTAATTTATCTTAACAAGAAATATAAACTTTGGTGCTTTGCTATCTTTGAACCCATGGTTCATCACAACCCTCAGAGGTTCATCAGTAAGTTCCCTTTCTTTTCACATTATGCTAAAAACAATAACAAGATTTGGCTATTTTGTAGAAAGGAAATTCAATGGAATATTCAGTTGGACCACCGTCAATTTATTCATATTTCCCTTCTGATCCAAGACAAAGTGGAGTTTGCAACTTTTATTTATGTTGGCTATCATAAGGAGGACATGAAAGAGCTTTGGAGGAATCTTTAGATAATCAGTAACAATGTGAGCTCCCCTTGGTTGGTGGGGGGGGGGATTTCAACAATATCACTTCTGCTGCAGAGAAATTTGGGGGCATGGTTCCTAGTATGCCTAAGATGACTTTTTTCAGTGATCAGGTTCAACGGGCTGGTCTTTTTGATTTAGGTTACAAAGGCCCACATTTCACTTGGAAGAGGGGAAAGCTTTGGGAAAGACTTGATAAAATCCTTGTTAATGACAACTAGTTCCATCAATACCTCCTAACTTATGTCACTCATTTAACTCTTGTAGGGTCTGATCATAGACCTTTACTTTTTACAATCACCTCCACTTGCCACCCAGCACAACATACCCCTTTCAGATATTTAAATGTGTGGTCCACACATCCTTAATTTTTCAACTGTGTGACATCTAATTGGTGTGGTTTTGATCACCCTGGTCGTCTTGTCAAACTCAGCCTTCTACAAATAAATCTTAGCAAAGCCCTTAGAAAGTGGGGATGAGATACTTTTGGGAATTTGTTTTCCAAAGTGACTGCTGCTGTAAAGGATGTTGAGGAACTTTTGGTTGTTGTGCAAAATGGTAATGCTGATAATGCTGTCTTGCTCACTGCTCAAACCAATTTAAACATAGCCATTGAACACTAAGACCTTCTTCTCAAATAGAAGGCCTCCATTAACATTTTTCTTGAGTGTGATAGAAATACTAAATTTTACCATGCCTCTATCAGTTACAAAACGAGATGCAATACAATTCACTCTCTTCAAAATGCTGAGGGATGTTGGCTGAATAACAATGCAAGCATTGTCATGGATGTAGTCAGATATTATCAAGCCTTATTGAATTCTACTGTTGATCTAAACATCAACATTGATGTTAACTTTGTCACTAAAGATTTTGAATTTACCAATAGTCTCAAACTCTCTGAACCCCCTTCTAAAACTAAAATTTGGAATGCCCTGAGTACTATTGACAACTTTAAGGCTGCAGACCCATATGGCTATAATGCAGAGGTTTACAAAAAGTCATGCCATATCATTAAGCTGGATGTGACTGAGGCAATTATCAGCTTTCTCAATGAAAATAACTACCCAACTATTTTAAAAACTCATCCTTTGTGCTCATTCCCAAAATTGATCTAGAGAAGACCTAAGATCACTATAGGCCAATTTGTTTAACTTCATTCATCAGTAAGTTGATCAGTAAAATTATTGTGAGAAGAATTCAACCCCACCTAGACAATCTTATCAGCCATAATCAACCAGCTTTCATTAAGGGGAGATCCATTATAGATAATGTTTTGCTGGCTCAGGAGATGCTTTTGGATCTAAATAAAATTAGTAGGGGTGGCAATTTGATTTACAAGCTGGATATCAAAAAAGCTTATGATACCATAGATGGGACCTTTATTTTGGGTATTCTTGCAGCTAGAGGAATTCAACCTGATTTTTGTAATCTCATACACAGATGGCTTCTCAATAACAACCACTCCATTCTCATCAATGGGAAGGCTTGGGGCTCTTTCTCAGCTGTCAGAGGTTTTAAGCAAGGTGACCCCCTCTCCCCCATCATCTTTATATTAGCAATGGATTATTTCTCCAGAATGTTGGATAAGGCTATCCTCTCTAAACACTACTCCAAATATCATCATAAGTCCAACATGGCACTGTCGCACCTAATTTATGTTGATGATTTTATGATATTCTCTAGTGGCCACAAAAATGCTATCAAAAAGGTCTACCAACGCCTGATGAATTTCCAAGCCCTCTCTGATATGGTTTTCAGTCCTTCAAAATGCCAATTGATCTTTAATAAGAAAACACCCTCTCAGTGCAACCAGTGGATTTCAGATTACACCAGTTTCTCTATTGTTAAGCTTCTCATTAAATATTAGGGGGTTAATCTTATATGTGGCAGATCCAAGCTGATTTAATTTGATGATATTTTTCAAAAAATTTAGTCACACTTATCCAGCTGGTCTAACTCTTTCATTTCTAATGGGGGTAGGATAACCTTACTTAAAAGCATTCTCACCACTTTTTCCTCCTACATTCTCCAAACAATTTTTATGAAGAAAAGCACCCAAATTCAGCTGAGGAGAGCTTTCAATAGACTTTTATGGGCTGGTCAAAGACATCAACTTCACTGGGCTTTATTCAGAAGGCTGCTAAACCAATTTTGGCTGGGGCTATAGGGTTCAAAGGGCTACAAAAAATTATTTAGATAAATTTCTACAAAATGTGGATTAATTTTAGAGCTCAAACCTCTCTTTGGGCAACATTCATGATGGGTAAATATTGTAAGGATAAACACCCCTCTCTAATTTCTAGGAATCTGGGGGAATCCAGGATTTGGGTCAACATGCTAAAAGTTAGACACCATGCTGAATTGATGTACATCTGGGAACTGGGGGAGGGTAAGGTCAATTTTTGGTTGGATCAATGGTGTCCCAAAGACTGGCTTGGCACTCCACCATCAAATTTCAACCCTCATCTCACTGTTGCTGATTTTTGGGAGGGTGACCATTGGTCTTTACTCAAACTCCAATCCACTCTTCAGGAACCTTTCCTTAGTCAAATAACCAAAATCAACCTTGATAAGAGAAGAAAAGACAAAATTATAGCATAGTCACATCAATCAAAGCCTTTCCAAGGCTATTTATGCCAAGCTTTACTGATGAGACTTAGTTCCTTCGGGGGGGAGTAATTTGGAATAGTTCCCTTTGCCCATCTATGTCCTTTTTCTACTAGAGACTCTTTCATAATCTCTTGCCCAGTGATGATACCCTCAAACTAAAGGGTTTGAGGGGCCCCTCAGAATGCCATCTTTGTTTACAAAATGAGGAAACCCTCAATCATCTTTTCTTCAGCTGCATGTTTACATAAGATATCTGATCAGGTCTTTTGGATATGTTCACTGTGAATGGTATTGAACTAGATTAGTCTAATCTCATTGATGGTCGGCTAGAAACAGCATTAAGCATGAGGACAAAGATATTCAACATCACCATGTCATCAAAAATTATGTCTCTTATTTAACCAAGCTGATTCAATACAAAAATTTCCCTAATATCTGCAAGCTTAAGATCACTGAAACTAGGGAGCCTTTGATTATTGAGAAAGTATATTAAAAATCCACTGCACAGTCAATAATCAAAATCAATACCGATGGCAGTTTCACTAATTGGGGCGCTGGGGTGGGGGTCGTTCTGAGAGATTCCTCCAGCAGGTGTTTTCTATTTTTTTATGCCCCCACTACAGCTAGAGATGCTCTTGAAGCTGAACTTATGGCAGTCTTTTGGGCTTTAACCTTTACTAAAACTGCTGAATGGTATAATATTTGGCTAGAGGTTGACTCCCTATTACTCATCAATTTCCTGTAACTTGAATAATCCTCTTAGCATCACACACACTGGAGACAGATGATCAGAACTATTAAGAACTCTCTCTGCCTCACCATGACTTTTATTTTTAGGGAGGGAAACCAACTTGCCAACTGGTTAGCTAGACAAGGTCTCCATTCAAATTTGATATCTGTTGCCACCAGCCCCCCCCACTCCATTAGCCCTCTTACTTCATGGTGATACCATGGAGGTTCCACATCTCAGAATGAAGGTTAACAACTATAAGGAAGCTTTTGCCCCCTCTATTAGAAGACATCAACACTCCTCGACTACCTCCCCCTATGTTTCTTATTTTTCTTAGTCTTACTTTTTTGGCACACACACACACACACACACACACAGTTGTGTAAATAAGCAAGAAAACCGGGTAAACAAGCATATATATATATATATATATATATATATAAAACCCATGTTGGCGGCTGGCTTCTCTGGTGCTCTGCTAGGGTTTTGGCAGAATGGTTCTAGATGTTGCTAATGGCCTAATCTCAGCTTCCTTCTCAAGTTTCACTAGATTTTTCTTCTCTCATCACTGGTTTCTTCAAGTTTTGCTTTTCTCTAGCTCTTTACTTCTTCCCAGGCTTCTGCTTTTCAAATTATTACTGTTCCATTGCTTAGCTCCACTGTTACTGTTTGGTTTTGTTTGGTTACTTGGAATTTGGCTTTACTGGTTCTTTTGCTTACTCTACTATTCCACCAGCTACTCCTTTGCCCAAATTTGATACCTCCAATTGTTACTTTGACTCTTTGATATTATCTGTGCTATGGGGGTTTTTTCAGTGATGACTGAACCTAATGTTGTTGATATTGCCACTAATATTCAGTGGGCTAAGGCCACATTTGCTGACATTGTTGGAAAAGGTTATGAAAATGTTCAAAATTTTGACAACTTGGTATTCCCTCAAGAGTACCATGAGGGAAATGACCCTCTTTTCAAACCTATATGCAAGAAAAGTTGGAAAATGGCTATCTATTTTTCTGAGGAGGACTTAAATGGTCTAACAAAATGCTATAAATTCACCTTAATTGGCAAATTTCAACTTGGCCATCCTAAAATGAAATTTGTAAGAAGATTCTTTGATGGACTAAAATTCAAAGGGGCTTGGAAACTGGGACTTCTTGATGGAAGGCACATTCTCATCAACCTAATAAGGGAAGAAGACTATGCTAGAATATTCTCAAAACAATCTATATTGATTGAAGGTATCTCAATGAAGCTATTAAAGTGGACACTAGATTTTGACCCTAGTAAAGAATTTCCAATTGTCCCCATTTGATTTAAATTACCTGGACTTAAACTCCACTTCTTCAACCATAAAGTTCTTTTCAACATTGGTAAAGCTTTGGGAAGATCTCTGAAGTTAGATGCCCCTACCTTCAATTTATCTAGACCCTCACTTGTTAGAATCCTGATTGAAAGAGACATTACATTACCAGCTGTTGAGGAAATTTGGTTAGGTACTGAGCACAGTGGATATTGGCTGAAAATCATAGCTGAACAAAGGCCTTACTATCCCCATCACTACAAAATGTTTGGCCATATTGATGAGAAGTGCTTTAGAATTCATCCCAATCACAAAAGAAAGCTACCCAGACCTAATTCCGAGGGATTAGAGGCACAGGGAGTTGAGAAGGCGGATATTGATAGAATTGTACCCCAGAATTCTGAAGTTCCAGGGGCAAGGACTCAGGAGGACACTTTACAGGAGTTGGCTGAATTATCTCGGAATATTGATAAAAGTGTTGTTGACCATTATAATTCTCTGTAAAATGTTCCAAAACCTCAGACTGAGCAGCTTCACCTTATCCCAGAATCAACTCAAGTTTAACATTTCCAATGTACTGCACTTCAAACCTCCTGTTGAACAAAGGGAAACTGTTATTGATATTCCAGAGGAAGATCCTTTACTATTACAAATGGCTAAAAATTTAGAAGAGGGATGTCAAATTCATAAATAAAAAAGAAGAAAATTGCCTTGGAACTAAAGAATATCCTTCCTTCTTCTTCATCTTTGGAGGAAGACCTCTCTCTCACTTCTAGCACTGTTAGGACTAGGAGCAGAGGAAAGTCCACCTCATTTGGTTAATGAATTTAATCTGTTGGAATGCTAGGGGATTAGCACATCCTAGATCCCTTAATAGAATTCTGGCTCTTAATAGGATGTATAAACCTTGAATCATTATAATATTTGAACCTATGATATCTAAACATGTCAACAAAATTTTGAGGAAGTTCCCTGGATTTCAACTATTTGTTAACACTAACAATAAAATTTGGCTATTCTGTAGGTAGGAGATTCAGTGTACAGTTCTCAAAGTGGGAGACCAATTTATTCACTTAAAATTAACTTAAATAACTATAATGGCTTTGCTACTTTTATATATGCTGGCTGTACCTCCACTGCTAAACAAGAACTCTTGCAACAGTTACAAGAATTCAGCAGTTCTATAAGGGATTTATGGTTAGTTGGGGGTGATTTCAATTGCCTCTCTTCACCTAATGAGAAGAAGGGTGGGATATCTTCTGATATTAGCCTTATGAACTTTTCCAATGACAATATCCAGTCTGCTGGACTATATGATTTGGTATTTACTGGTCCTAAGAACACATGGAGAAGGGGGAGGATATGGGAGAGGCTAGATAGAGTTTTGGTGAATGACATTTGGTTCAGAGATTTCCTTCACACATCTTTCCAACACCTGGCTATGAGAGGGTCTGACCATAGACCTTTACTTATTCATATATTTGCCAACACTACTAAAAGTAAAGCCAATTTTAGATATCTAAATATGTGGTCCATGCATGGGGATTTTTTAAACCAAGTCTCTCTGGCATGGGTTGATGTTCACCATCACATTCCTGGTATCAAACTATGGCTATTACATAAAAAAGTCAGTAAGCATCTTTCTAAATGGAATTCAGAAGTGGTAGGGAAAATGGATAGCAAGGTCCTAGAGGTTGAAAAGAAGGTACTAAAAATAGAACAACTCATTGCCTTTGGTTAGGGGTATGAAATTGAGCTTCATTCTGCTATTAAAAAATTACTAGATGCGATCAATATGCAAGAGGAGTTTTATGCTCAAATGGCCAATAGAATGAAATTTTGTGATGGGGATAGAAATTATAAATATTACCATGCTTGCATCAACTATAGGAGGAAATGCAACACTTCTCGGGAGGGTCACTGGATTACTACTGCTGATGGCATAGCTGGTAATATTGTTCAATACTTTCAAAATATTTTCAAACAAACTCCTCCCTCTCAACCTGCCATTCAATACACCTTATTTGATAAGGAAAGGGAGTTCACCAGAAAGCCTCTCTCTCACTGATATTCCTGATGAAAAGGAAATATGGGAAACACTGAATTCTATTGACAGCATAAAAGTAGCTGGACCAGATGGGTTCATAGCAGACTCTTATAAAAAGGCCTGGCTGATTGTGAAGGGTGATGTCATTGCAACAGTCCAAAGCTTTTTCTATGGTGTTGATCTCCTCAAATATTTCTACTCCTCTACTATTACTTTGGTTCCCAAAGAGAAAACTCCTCACAAATGGGAAAATTTTAGACTTATTAGCCTTACTTCTGTTATTTCAAAGATTATAAGCAAAGTTTTGGTCCATAGATTACAACCTCATTTGAATCAAATTATCTGTAGGAATCAGACAACCTTTATCAAGGGTAGAAGCATTGTAGATAATGTTCTTTTGGCCCAAGAGTTGGTACTAGATCTGGACAGGATCACTAGAGGAGAGAATTTAATTCTCAAGTTGGATATCAGAAAAGCTTATGACACAATCAGTTGGAAATTTATTGAACAGGTTCTCGTTGCCAGAGGTTTTCCCCCTTCTTTTCTCTCTCTAATCATTAGATGGCAAGCTAATAATTTTCATTCAATCTTTATTAATGGAACTTCACATGGGTTTTTTAGTGCATCCAGAGGTATTAAACAAGGTGACCCACTATCCACTACCATATTTATTTTGGTTTTTGACTACTTATTCAGAGTTTTGAATGATATGGCATCCAAGAAACCCCACTCCCTTTATAGTAATAGATCTTCCATTTTAATTAACCATTTGGATTTTGCTGATGATAGTATTATATTTTCCAAAGCTTCCAAACCTGCTACTAGATTATTCTTGCAGTGCATGGAGAATTTCTAGGATGTTTCTGGAATGAAGTTGAATGGCTAGAAGTGCATTTCTGTTTTCAGCAAACAATGCAAGAGTGAGTTTAAGAACTAGGTTTCTAACTTCACTGGCTTTACCAATAGCCAACTTCCTATGAAATATCTAGGGGTGTTTCTTATCAAAGGGAGAAATAAAAATTTTCAGTTTGATCATATTCTAGAGAAGATTCAAAGCAAATTGCAAGCATGGGAGAATTCTTACTTATCCAATGGGGGTAGGATAGCCCTCCTGAAAAGTGTTCTAGCTGCCATTCCATCTTATTTTCTACAAATGAATGTTATGAAAAAGGCTACTCAAATATTATTGGAAGGTATGTTCAATAGATTTCTGTGGGCTGGTCAAAGGAAGCAAAAACACTGGACCAATTGGGTTAAGGTTTGTAAACCTTTAATGGAAGGAGGGTTAGGCTTCAAGTTCTTTCCTCAAATAATGCACACTAACCTTTGTAAACTCTAGATTGAATTCAGATCCTAGGCCTCCCTTTGGGCTAAATTCTTATGGGGTAAATACTATAAGCACCAACATCCTACCAAATTATCTGTGGGATTGGGGGACTCTCTTATTTGGAAAAGATGTTACAGATTAGGGAGGATGCTGAACAAATGTTTGTCTGGGAGATTGGTGATGGTTGGGTAAACATATGATGGGATAGTTGGTCTTTGGAAGGCAGCCTACTTCATGATCAAAATGCTCTAGCCTTCCCCAAGTATGTTAAGGATCTATGGGAGCATGATAAGTGGAATCTTAATCCTATCCTTCCATTCTGCAACCCCTCTCAAATCTCTAATATTCTGAAACTCTCTATTAAACATGGAAAAAAGGATAGAATTGTAATAAAAAAGAACATACCTCCATCTCCCCCTCCCCATCAGGTAGTGGATTGGGGACATATAATTTGGAACAAATTTCTTACTCCTTCCATGTCCTTTTTCGTTTGGAGACTCTTCTTAAAGCAGATTCCCACTGATGATATCTTGAAATTGAAGGGCCTTAGAGGACCCTCTAGATGTATTTTTTGTCTGAATCAGGAGGAAACTCTTACTCACCTTTTCTTTGCCTACCCTTGGGTACAGAAAATTTGGAATATTGTGCTTGAAAAGCTGAATTTTCCAACCATGAATCTTTCTTGGGATGTTTTCTATAATTGCTGGTCTGATTGGAGGGGTACAAAACTTCAAGATATCCCCAATATTGTGACTTGGTTTGTCTGGTGGCTAAAAATCATCTGAAGTATGATGCTACTCCCTTAGAGCCTATGAAAGTGGGCCTAAATTGCATTTCCTATGTGCAAAAATTGATTAAACTCAAAAAGTTTGGAGCTGTATTGGAGCTAGCCCCCTCTTCTAAACCTTCTAATACTAAAGTCTTGATAATTTTCTGGTCTCTTCCCAAGTATGGCTGGATAAAAGTTAATACAGATGGTAGCTACAAGTCACATTATGCAAGTATTGGTGGTGTAGTATTGGTGGTGTCTTAGTATTGGTGGTGTCTTCAGAAATCATGAGGGGAGGTGTATCTTATATTTTCAGTATCTTGTTATGGTTGTTGATCCTCTTGAGGCTGAATGTCAAGCTATTTTTTGGGCTCTCTATTTTGCCAGAACTTGCAACTTTAACTTGCAACTTTAACACTTTAACCAGCTGTGGGTTGAATCTGATTCCTTGTTGCTTATCAAGATTATCAAGGGTTCTTGTGACATTCCCTGAAACTTAATCTGCTGGATTTCTGAGATTCATCTTTTGCCGAAGAATTACTCCATAATTTTCACTCATATACATAGAGAAGGTAATAAACCATCCAATTGGCTGGCTAGAAGGGGTCTTCACACTGAAATCCCATTGGTGAGCCAAAAAGATTCCTCCCACTGGCCTTCCTATTGTTCAGTGATCTTTTGTCTCTTCCCTATATTAGATAGCTTCGTTTTTGATATTTTGAGAGGCTACCTCCTTTTATAGGCCCTCTTCTCCTTTATGTAACTGGTTTTTTATTATAAATGAATTGGAGCTTGGCTCCTTATACAAAAAAATAAAAATAAAAATAATAAATATATATATATATATATGGGAAAGGAGCATTATTCGGCTCCTTGCATGTTGATCCAAAAGAAAATAAATACAAGATTTGGAGAGGGTCCCCTATCTAAAAAAACCAAAATGAACATAAAACTCACTCATAAGGGTGACCCATACACAAACAGACTTAACTCAAAACAGAAGTGAGAAAACAAAACATTGTATATATATATATATATTTACAAAACAACCCCCTAGCAAAACTAAACATTTGAGCTCCCAAAAGCAAGAGGTGGCACAAACTTGGCCATAGGACAAGACTGCTCAAGGCCAAAAAACACAATCCCAACAATCATTTTTGCACTCTGAGGTAAGGAATTTGAAGCTTGTCTTCCTGAGTTAGTAAGTTTAGGGAGGGAGAGAGGGTTTTGGACACATCAGGATGATCAGCATTAGCTCCTTCCATAGCTAGGAAATTTGCAGTTCTATTAGCTTCATTATACACAAATGAAAAATGAATCTTACTTTCAGTGCTGGGCTTTTTAATTCTGTGGATCCATTGATTGATATGCCAAGAGGAAGACATCTTAGAATTAAGTAACTCCACCAGCAGGGAGGAGTCCACTTCAGCAACAATCCACTGCCAATTATTCCTCTTAGCAAAATTTAAAGCCTAAAATAGAGCAGCAGCTTCAGTTTCTAAAGTATCATCAGCTATGTAAGGGGCCTTGTAGAACAACAAAGTCTTCCCTTTGTGGTCTATGAAAATACCCCCAATACCTGCTCTCTTGTTTGTGTAGCTTTCATCAGTGTTAATTTTAATGAAAGGATAAGGAGGTATCTCCCATCTCACCTTGATAATTTTAGTGTGATTAGCACCCATGTAAGTGGTCTGCAGGATCATGGGGAACTTCCTCCAGTGAATTAGCTTGTTTAGGTAAGCCCAGCAATTAGACATCACCCATGTAGCACTGGCATCCCTATTCTCATGTTTGGCCATGTTTCCAACCATCCAAATAAACCAAGCAACAACGAAA
This sequence comes from Phalaenopsis equestris, assembly GCF_001263595.1. Lineage (NCBI taxonomy): Eukaryota > Viridiplantae > Streptophyta > Magnoliopsida > Asparagales > Orchidaceae > Phalaenopsis > Phalaenopsis equestris. The sequence goes on from NW_018249769.1 coordinate 110,325, forward strand.
GGAATTAGCATTAGGTTTATCCCTTTCCAGTCTTTGGTGCAGTCAGTAATGTTTTCCCACCCAATGTTAATCAGGTTGATGTTCATATGGGAAGTTAATCTACTCCAAACCTCCTTGGCAAAGTTGCACCTGAAGAAAAGATGATCTCTGGTGTCCTGATCTAGGTTGCATAGATGGCATCTAGAAGGGCCTTTCAGGCCCTTAAGTTCCAGAGTATCATCAGTGGGGAGAAGGTTATTAAGTACTCTCCAAGCAAAGAACAACATGGAGGGGGTGAGGTGTTTTTGACGAGAGGAAATATTCCTTTGGTAAGTTTCCCATCTGTACAGATACTTCTGGATATCTTTTGAGATGCTATCTCTAGTCCTATTCAGCAGTTGAGTTTGTCCTTATTATTTCAGTCAAATTGGATAGTCGAGATGTAGCTGACAGACTGCTCCTTCAGTAAGCCCCTCAAGAAGTCCTCAGACCAGGCATTGCCAACCCAACAGTCCTTGACTAATAAATTACCCTCCTTTTCATCCTGCAAAGGTTCTAAACAGTCATTATCACACCAGTTGTCTTTCCAGAAGTTAATATTCCCTTGTCCCAACTCCCATCTTAGCAGCTTATCAATGTCTTCTCTGGCCTTAAGCATTTGAGCCCAAATTCTGGAGTCTCCCACCTTCCTATTGACCTCCCCAGAGTGTACAGACTTAGAGTATTTGGCCTGCATGAAATTGGCCCATAAGCTTTCATTTTGTCTGAATTTAATCCACAGCTTACACAGGCTAATGTGTTGCATCTGGTGGAAACCTTTAAAACCTAAACCACCTGCCTCCCATGGTTTAGCCACTTTTTGCTAACTAGCCCAAGCCACTTGTTTTCTGTTCTCAGCCCACAAAAATCTGTTGAAGGTTTTTTCCAGCAGCAAAGATGTGCTTCTTTTCATTGTTGCCACTTGGAGAGCATACAAAGGGATAGAGGTAAGAATACTCTTCAATAGGGTGATCTTGCCAACATTGGACAAAAAGGAGTTAGACTACCCCTGAAGAGTAGAGGTTATCTTATCAATAACCTCATCAAATTGGATCAATTTTGTTCTTCCTCTGGTAAGATGGATCCCCAAGTATTTGAAGGGGAGGCTCAAACTAGAGAAACCAGTTTAAGGATGCATCCATTGCTTGATTGGTAGACTTTTTTTTTTGCTAATCAGAATCTCACAATTTCCTTGTTTACCTGTAGCCCAGACACCTGTTGGAAATGTTGAAGGCACTCCATAATACACTTGGTAGCAGGCTTAGAAGCCCTAGTGAACAGCAGGATGTCATCAGCATAGATCAGGTGGCTGATGTCCATCCTGGCTCTATCGTGGTAAGAGTTGAAGCTTTTCCTATTCTCCTTGCATTCCATCTGTCTAGAGAAGTAGTCCAAAACCAGTATGAAAATGGTGGGGGACAAAGAATCCCCTATTTTAAGCCCTCTGGTAGCTTTAAAGAAACCATGAGCTTTACCATTTATAAAAATTGAGTTAATATTATCCTCAAGCCATCTTTTAATCATCTTGTGGCATTCCATAGAAAAGCCTTTAGCCTCCAGAAATTCAATGATGAAATCTCAGTTAACCATATCATAAGCCTTCATCAGATCAAGCTTGAAGATAGCATTTCCCCCTCTGCAAGGTTTCTCCAAATCCTGCAGAAGTTCTTGAGCCAGAAGAATGTTATCCCCAATATTTCTGCCTTTAACAAAGGCAGCTTGGTTGATGCTGACAAGATGAGGTAAGACAGGCTGAAGCCTGTGAACAATGATTTTACTTATGGTCTTACTTATGACATTATTTAAACTCAAAGTTCTGTACTACTTCCAGCTGTCCTTGATAGAGGTCTTTGGGATAAAGACAATAGTAGAGGTACTAAAATAGTTAGGGAGTGAGTTTCCTTTGAAAAAATGTTGGATAGCTTTGATCACCTCTTCCTTGATGACTTCCCAAGCCTTCTTATATAAGTCTGATGTAAACCCATCAGGTTTAGCAGATTTAGAACTGTCAATAGAATTCAAAGCAGATTTTATCTCCTCCTCATCAGGAATATCATTTAGGTGCAGCTTAGCAGTGGACTTCTTGCTGCTGTAAACAAATTGCTGTCAATTTGCTCCCTATCACTGATGGTCCCATTCATAAGGCTGTGGCAATACTGCACAACACTTTCAGCAATTTCCTCTTCCTGCCTGAGCCAAGTACCATTCTGATTCTTGATAGGGTGGATAGTGTTACATTTTTTTTCATATTTGATGCAAGCATGGTAGAATTTAGTGTTCCTATCTCCTTCAGCAAATTTTGTTTTTGCAGCCTTTTGTTGAAGGAAATGGTCCTGCCACTGGATAGCATTTAAGAGTCTCTCATTAGCCTCAAGGAGAACGGCCTCATCAATTCTTCCTTTGCTATGCTCCTCCTCCAGCTCAGTTACCTCCTTTTCAGCCTTATCAACAATCTGTAGGAGGTCTCCAAAGGTTGTCCAGCTCCACTGCTTAAGGGCTTTAGCTACCCTCTTCTGATTAAGCAAAACGTTGATGAAGGGGTCAGGGTGAATGTCTTTCTTCCAATATTATTTAATAATATTCAAGAAAGTTAAGTGTTGAGACCACACATTCAAATATCTGAAGGAGCTTTTATGGTTAGTCATCTTGTTCCCAATAGTCATCAGTAAAGGTCTGTGGTCAGAGCCAGCAAGGCTTAGATGGGTAACAAATGTCTGCAAGAACTGTTGGATCCAATTGTCATTAGCAAGGACTCTATCCAGCCTTTCCCACAAATCCTTCCTTCTCCAAGTAAAGGTAGGACCACAAAACCCCAGATCAAAAAGCCCAGCTTTTTGGATATTATCATTGAAGTATGATATATTGGTGGGATTGGGAGGTCTGCCCCCCTTCCTTTCAGCAGGCGAGGAAATATAATTGAAGTCTCCTCCCACCAGCCAGGCCTTATCAATAGAACCTTGGATGAGCTGCAGGGATTCCCACAGCTCAATTCTAGCTGCTTTAGAATAGCCAGCATAGACAAAAGAAGCAAAAACTTCCTTATCCATAAATCTGAGATTAATATGTAAGATTTGGGTATGGTTAAGTAGGATAGAGCAATGCATTTATTTCCTATAAAAACCCCAAATTTTGTTGCTGATGTTAGTGAACAAATTGAAGCCAGGGAAGGCTTTAGCAATTTTCAAAGTGTTGAGATGAACCATGGGTTCCAAAATGGCAAAACACCAAAGTTTATGTTTCTTATTCAGGTATTTAAGTCTTTTCAATGATAGGGGTGGGCAATCCCCCTAATGTTCCAACATAACATATTAATCATGGGGATGGGGGAGAGGAGTAAGGTTGGGACCTGGACCTAGTCCTCCCTCTATTTTTGCTAGATCCCAATTTTGTCTGATTAGTATGAACCTCCAAACTCTGAAGCTCCTTGCCTTTTCCAAGATCTTGTCCTTCAGGTTTATAGTTCTTTTTCTTCTTAGCTTTTTGAATTTGCCGATCTGACTCCAACTCTTTCTTCATATCTTCTACTAGTATCTGACTAGGAGGTTCCACCATTGAATCCACCACTGGATTCTTTACATTTCTGGGAGGTGGGGAGGTTAACACCTCCCTCACTGACTCAGCCTCTGGTTGGATCTCCAGTTCCTTATCCTTTGTAGGTGTTTGGCCAACTGTCTTTTCCACACAGGGTGAGTCGTGTTGGGTGGGAGACTTCTCAGTCCCTTCAGCAAGCAAGGTCTTCTTTTGCACTTCTTTATTTCCAAAATCCTGAATATTGTTAGTGACAGCCTCCAACTCCTGTTGAGGTTGGTGGTAAGTCCTTCTAATGGGGGGTTTCAACCTCTAGCATCTCTCTCTGTTATGTCCAAACATTTTGCAATGTTGGCAGTAGTGTGGTCGTTGCTCCATGATGACTTCTTGCCAGAACCCTCTCTGAGTGCCCCCAATCCAAATTCTCTTAACATAAGGGAGGGTAACATCCTTTTCCACTAAGATTCTTGCACTGGCTGGTCTGGCCTTATTAAAAGTAGTAGCATCAACCTTCAAGGGTGTACCCAAGGTGCACCCAATATTGAACAATGCATTTAGTTTAAATAAATGCAAAGGCAGTTTAGGTAACTTAAACCAAATAGGCACTGTGGGAGGTTCTTGTGATGGATCATAATCAGGTGACCATTTTAA
>NW_018249769.1:114921-115339 GCF_001263595.1 Phalaenopsis equestris
AGGACCCCCAAAAGGGAAAAAGGCTCCAGGCCACACACAAACACCAGCTAAGTAAGGAAACCAACCAGCAGCTACCAAGTAATAGGAGCTTCCCAAAGGCAGCAAATCCACAGCTTCTAAGAAAAATACAGGGAACACCAAGAAAATACAAAATAAAAAACAGAAGGAGAAAATCAGCTTCAGCTTCCCAATGTAACAGTAAAAGCTTCACAAAATCAGCAAGAAGCCTCTACTTCCCCCAACGAAGCCACAAAGAACAAAGCAGAAGGTTCCAAACAAGCCAAATGGACTTCTTCAAGCTCCAACCAGCTCTAAGAACAAACTTCACAGCAAAACCTGGCAGCTCCATTACAGCCAAAACCCTAGTAGAGCTCTGCTAGGTCCAGCCGCCACCACCATGTTTATATATATACCCAAT
>NW_018249769.1:115381-124384 GCF_001263595.1 Phalaenopsis equestris
ACCCCCCAACCACATTTATATATATATATATATATATATATATATATATAGATTAAAAGAGCATCTCATGGCTCTTTACGTGTTAATAATAAAAAAAGGTATAAATTTGGGGTGGGATAGTGGATCCCCATCTAGAGACAAAACAAAAACATCAAATCTTAGGGGTTCCACTATCTGCAATACAACATAACGCAAAAACAGAAAGTACATGTGAAAACCCAAAAAGTATACCAACAGAAAGAGTATACCCAAAAAGTACATGTATACCAAACCCCAAAACTAAAAAAAAAGAGAGCATATTTGAAGAAGAAAAGGCTAAGTCCAAATTGAATCCAGCGGTTCCTGCCATCCCTTGCAATCTTTTCAGAAACAACATAGATAATAAGCAAGAAGCATTGTCCAAGACAGTATACTCCAAGCTCTGTTAGCAACATCCAAGTATCTAAAATCCAACATCCAAAAATAAGCAAGGTAACTCCTTGCCAAAATTAATAGAAATGCACAATGTAGGAAGTGGCAAGTGTTATATGCCCCTAAAGTCACAAATGTAAGAGTCCAACCAGCTAAATACAAAACAGTGACCAACATATTAATCCAAAAATGCAGGTCCTTCATCAACCGGTGCAGAAGATATAAAAGACTGTTAAACCCGATAATAGAGACAATAACCCCATGACAGCAGCTAAAGGATCAATTAAAATAAATGGAGCCGCAACACTAATAGCAATCTTGCCCTTAGTACTGTCCCAAATAAATAAAAACAAAATCACAGAAAAATTCATCAATATTCCATGCCCAAACTGTCTACCAGCAAGCACCCCTAGAGGCCGAGAAGAAACAAATATATGAAATCCAATGAAGCTAGGATTTCTATCATCAAGCCAAATAACCAAATCCAATATGAAGTCCAAACTGCTTTTCATACAATGCACTAACCAATAAATATTTCCATTTCCAAGCCGTATTACAAGCCAAGAGTAATCCCAAGATAATATAAATTCATATAATCCTTTTAAATGAAAGAATGTTTCATGAAAACCTCCCCAAATTCAACCTCCTTCCAAACTTCTAGCAAGAACCATTCAATCGAACAATGCAATGATAAAAAGGCCCTCAAACAAGTCAAGTAAAAGATTATCAAAGCCCCCAACAAAGTATCAGAGAAACAAAGCCCAGTGCTCTCTTTATCAATATGAATATAGATTCCCCATACGTTATCTGTGTAGCAAAATAATAAGTCAATGATAAATGTCTAAAGTTGTAAGCCTCTAACCATCAAAAGGAATCAGAAAAACAACAACAGCGGCCTCATAACAGTAAGATATATTATGTGATGCAATGAGCCACCACAATAGCATATGAGAGATAGTTGCCGCAAAACCTTCCAATAGAGAAAAAAATTGTTTCAAACATATGGCTTTTAAGCCAAAAACCAGATTCAAACTCATACTTCTGCAAGTGGAACTATGAAAAATTTTCCTGGCAACAACACAATTCTACCCGTGAGCCCAAAAAAACCAATCATCATTGGTGTTGCATACACCAATTAATCCAAACTCAATACAACCAATATAAAGCACATGTTTTATGTTAGTAATCCTAAACAGATGGCCAAGAGTATGCCTAAAAGCCCAAAGCCAGCATATAAATCCAACAAAGCCCAAAAATAGATTGCCAAGAGAAAGCCAACATAGAATCCTGCAAAGCCCTTCATTGTGGCCCAAAACAGAGAGAAACAACTCCCAAAATGAAGATAATAATTGGAAGAAGACTTTCCAAACTGAAAACAATAGGTTAGGCCCATATAAATCCAAAACCAATCACCCTTCTCCCAATTTTTAGTAAGTAAAACCAACTAGCCTTTCTGCGTAAAACCCAAGAATAGTAGGTCTAAGTGAGAATTGAGAACCATCGTCAAGAGATACAGAAAGTTGCTATACATAAGGACCAAAGCCAGCTCCATATACAAAAAGAAACCAATGAGGGAGTAGCACCTCAAAAATGAACAAATGGGGCCTTCAGATCATAATTAATGAGTTTATCTAAGTGGGATGGAGGAGTGTTTCCAACAATAGTATTTTGAACCCTCCATTTGGCCAACCAATCCGCAAATTTATTTCCTTATTCATAAATAAAAGAAAATGAAAAATTAAGGTGATGACTTTTAATGATGAACTTGATTATATTCAGCAAGGTAGTGATATACCACGGAGGTTTAATTTTGGCCAAAAGTATATTAAATAGGATTTCAGAATCATTTTCTAGCACTATGCCATTTAAATGTAAAGAGGTAATCATATGAAGTTCAGCGAGCACAGCAGAAGTCTCAGCCTTAAGTGAGGAATTAGCAATACAAGTTGACGCAAAGTAAGCAATACATCTTCCATAAACATCTCTTATTATCCCACCCATGCCCGTATATGCATTGGAAAAACTCCCATCGACATTAATCTTAAAACAACCATGGGAGGGGGGGTGCCCATTTAATCAAAATGGGTTTCCTACCCTTAGCCACAGTAGGAGTAACACCATGTATAGAGAAGGACTTCCATGCCTTTCTAAAATAAGCAACCACTAAAATGAAAATGGTAGAGGGGATGTGACTAGTAGCTTCATATTTATGACTGCTTCTTGCCATTCAAATGAACCATAAAACAACAGCGGGAAAACAAAAATACTTGTTAAAAGAGGGTTCCAAACCCTTCCAAATCTCAATAGTTGATTTAAAATTTAGATTAGTAGGGCAGTGTATCCCAAAAAAACACCCAATACGATGCCAAACTTCTTTAGCAAAATTACATTAAAAAAACAGGTGATTCAGAGATTCAACACCTTTTTTACAAATATAACAGTAAGAAGCAAGTTTCAGCCCTTTCAACTTGAGAATATCATCAAAAAGAAGCAACTTATGAAAGTATCACCAAAGGAAAAAGGATATAGATGGAGAAATATATGTATATGTGTGTGTGTGTGTGTGTGTGTGTGTGTGTGTGTGTGTGTGTATGCATGTATTGATACATATACACGAAATAAATAAAAAATAACCTGGGTCTTGATATTTTTGGATGAAAAAAATGGTCTCGCCCGAAAATAGGGAGGTAACAAATATGCCAACAAAAAATTTTCATCCTCCGACACAAATCTCAAGGCATGAAAATAATTACAAGATAATATTTTGAGTAAGAAATGTTCAAATCTTGATAAAAAAATTCTTCTAGAGCTCCGAATTCAACAAAATTATAGTAAAATTGACCAGCTCGATGAGACAGAGCCAATGATATAGAAACTAGTCCAATACGAGTCAAATTAAACTCGAATCAAGTCATTAAACAACTCTTGGAAGATTTGCGGATACATTTGGAATGACAAACAAATATCAAATCTTGCAAGTTCATAGTCAAATCAAGCATCATAATAAGACAAATCCAACGAGCCCTCAAATGACTAGCAACATCATGAGATCGAAGGAAACTCTTTAAACCATCCAATTAAAATGGTTCATATTCCGACATTAATTGCATCCAAAATACTGTAAATAGAGCCCCACGTCTCACATGAGAGAGAGCCTGAGACTTGAGAGAGAACTTAAAGCTTTGATAAGGAGCTAAAATCCAACACCATCCCGACCATCGTCGACCAATGCCACCTTTATCGACCAATGTCGATCATCTTTGACCACCACCAACCTTCGTCGACCACCACAGACCGTCGTTGAACGCCACTAATCATTTTAGACACCCACTAATTATCGTCGACCATTGTCGACTGTCATTGACAACCATCGTTCATCATCGAGCACCACTAATAGGACGACCTCAGTCAACATTATAACATTAAAAAATCTAGCAGCACTTTCCCGTTTATGGGACAAGAAATTTCTATAATCATCAATCAATAATGAATTTTATAAATTGGCAAGACCCTGTGATTTTTTTCCTATACAATTTTTCACTTACAAACTTCTAGTGTCATCACTAATTATTTTTTTTCATCTAAGTGTGTGCTGAATTCTCGTGTAATGCTAAGACGAAAATCCTTTACTCTACCTCCACAAATTTTCTAGCTCGCATCATCTCTAATAGATGATGATACATCATATTTTTTATTTCAATTTATTACCTCTGAATTCTTAATAAAATAAAACATGTAATAGATTTCTAGGATTACATGATATGTCAAGAAGTTAAATGATGTTAAATAAAGGATGCACGAAAGAGAAGTCCTAAATCCTTCAAATTAAATAAGAGAGAAAATACATAGAAAGAAATCATAGTCTAAGTGGCCTAAAATTTTTATTTCACCTTAGATGGATTTATTTTCATACAACTTAAAACTATTTTAATTTCATACATAAACTAAAAACCACGTATAATAAGTATATATATGCAAGGCCCCTTCGATTCTTTTAGAATTCAATGAATGTTCATACCTAACACTTAAACTTTCTTAGCAATCAATTTAAAATTATCAAATATTTATTTTATTTCTTTAGCTTTAATAGTTATTTTGCTAATTTTTTTAATGCATAATATTGCAATATACATATATTGAATCATAAAAAATAAGCTCTAGTCAACCGTTAGCAATAGCAAACATTAACTAGCACAATCGACTACTTTTTGGATACAACTTGAAGTGTGTTTTTTTTTCTTTTGTCACAAGGAACAAAATAATAGAATAAAATTTTGTTAATGGTCAAAAAATCATTCAAAATTATTGTGAATATTTTAAGTGGTTGGATGACATTGAGATATCATTGCATGATATTCTGTGTTAGTCGCAAACTCATTATAAGATGGTTAGAAAAATTTTTGAGTTCATCTAAACTAAATGAAGATTTTGATATGATTCATTATCATAATTCCAATACACACTTTATGTATTTAGGATTACTAAATCGTTTCTAATATTTTGTGTTTTTGTAATCATCAATGCATTACATGTTTAATATTGCTACATAATTTGATGTTTTATTAAATATTTATTTAATTCATAGGGGCATATGCAGACATGATTATTAAAAGTTAATACAGCCCGACACGTGATTTTGTGCAATCATGAATAGAAATTAAACAATAGACATTTATAATTGGCATTCAAAACTGTAACTCATTAATAACATTCAATGTTGTAACTTAATAATTAGCATTCATATTTCCAACTTACATTCAAATAGCCAAGCATTCAAAGTTGTACATTAGGTGCTTACTGATGTACATAATTTATTTATGAAGCATGTTAATTTTATGATTGCAAATTAGATAACATTCAATCATTTAATTAATCTATTTTGAATATAGCTCATATATCATTCATATTGCATCTCATTTGATTTAAAAAATAGAGCATTCAATTTTTTTTTTTACTAAAACTCATTTATATATTTCATATGATATTTTTAAAAACAACTCATTTTTATTGCATTTTTTTAAAATTCATTCACCAACCCAATCAGTTAACAAAAGTACTTCAAGTACACAAGAATTAATGAGAGTGGTAAACATTCTAGGTATGTCAATCATACATGCTCTTTGTTTTACTTTTAATTTCGTGTACCTTTAGGAACAACTAATAGAAGTTGGAAATGATTTTAAAAGAATCTTGCTCCTTTCATAACAACAACAACTAAGCCTTAATCTTGTCTTAACTACAATGCTCTATGGAGTTGAGTGTTAGCCTTTAAAAGAGAAGCATAATACTAAGTTAAGTGTTGCCGAGATGAGAATGATTAGGCGGATGAGTGGCTTTACACTTAGAGAAAAAATGAGAAATTAATATATCCGTGATAGGGTTGGTGTAGCTTCTGGGATGGATAAATTTAGAGAAAATCATCTTAGATGGTTTCGTCACATTAAACTTCGACCATCTGATGATCCGATTAGGAGAGTAAATGCTCCTTATATAACAACAAGGAAAAAATCATAGGTTAATATTATCAAAATAATAAAGGAGAATTACTTATTATAATAATATATTCATATATCACAAAATAGTTTTTTTTTGAAAATATCATATTTTAATATACCAAAAAAAATTTATTATCATGGTAACATTTTCTTTTCTTGTCTATTTTGGAATGATTGTTCGTTGCGCTGACCACCATAAACAAAAATATGTAAAATAGAAGAAGAAAGTTATCTAATCAATTTCTTAGAGATAACTAATCAAACGTGATCAAGAGATAAAAAATAGTTAAAAAGAAGAAAGTTAAAAAAAGAAGAAGAAAGAAACATAGATATTTAAAAAATAGTAGGAAAAAATACCTTTTAGAGATAACTAATCAAATATTATCAAAATTTTGCTTTCCATTTTGAAGACCAAAAACTATTTTGTGAATTTGAAATGGCATCTAGCATTTCCAAACTTAATTGATTTATGAAAATTTCTAGTGTGCTACTATAATGACCTTGAAGCCCGCATTGAATACACTTATAAATTCTTCATGTTGTCTTGTTTGTGTTGTTCATAACACTTTTAAATATGTTTTTTCTTGGTTGGCCACTTGGCCTCAATGCCTTTGGCATGCTGATCATAAGTGTGTAGACATATAAATCCATTGCTCTTTTCTAGATATTGTTGATATAGCACCTTCACAAGGTAGCCTATATATGCAATGTAATAATAACATTAGGCCCAATCAATGGGATAAAGTTGCATGATAATGAATAACACTTTCTAACATAAAAATAATCATCTACGTATGTTTCTTAGTTGATGTTCTTTTGTTCCTAAAAAAGCAGTTACATGAATACCTGAAAATTTAATCATTTGATTGATTCTATGCTTAGATTCTCTAGCCTTAGTATTTAGTTCATGTATTCCTTGATGAACTTTAACTTCTATCTTATTATTTAATGCCTGTCTACTAATAAATTGATCGTTTCTAGGGATTATACATCTTATGTTCTCTTTAATGAAAGGAGCATCATCTCCACAAAGACAAGTTCATTTTTCTTTAAGCTCTTAGCTCCATTATTGTGCCATCAAATCAATTGAATTAACTATTAGTATAGTTCATACCTCAGCAATTTATAAATCAAATGATTCTTTCATAACATTTTTTATATAATTTTTTAAGCTTAAAAAAAATATTTAAAGTATAAGTATGAAATTTTGAGCATATAGGATTGGAGGAGTGGGCTAAGATTCAATAACTCAATTATTTTAGCTTTAAACTCATCTCTTGTATAAGCATTTATAGCTTATCATACAATGCTTTCAATCTTTCTACTAGTTTTTATACATTTTTAATGTTTTTTTGTAAATGATGAAAGCAAACTCAATATTTTGTGTTTGCAAAAAATAAGAAATAGCTTGTCTTAATCTTTCCTTCATATTAGAAATAAAGGCTCACTGAGCAATCTCAATACTGAATGTATCACTTAGACTCTCTAAGAAAAATTGATATATTTTTTTAATTCAATTTTAAGAACTAAGAAGACAATGATAAAAAATACCATTATTGACATCCAAAGAATTAGTGGACAATAAAACCCTAAAGTACTCTGACTTCAAATCGCATGCATCAAGGCTTATTAGATGCCTTAAAATAATAATAAACCATCAAAGCATACAATATAACTTATAAAAAATTCTCTTAAAGGAATTTTCTTCTTCATTATCTTATGTTTTATGGGAGTCATGATTTTTGGTAAGTAGATTTGACTTCAGTTTGGGTGTGCACTTATAATTCCAATCCATCAATCCATAATTCTTATCACAAGTCAGTTCTCTTGAACGTCATAATTTCATATACCATATATTACTATTTCTCTTTTCTGATGGGATGATAATTTCTTAAATCTCATGGACAATCCAACTAGTTGACACCTCCTTTTTCCTGGCTTTATTAAAATATGGATAAAAAAATACAAATCTTCAAATATTTTAGTTTCAAGAGATTGGCCATCTGCACAAAATGATGCCTTGATTCTTCATGACACTCTCTTTATGAGTAGGTTCCTATGACTAATGTCTTACTACAATAATTTTAACTCTCAAATTCTTTGTATATATATCTTTGGAATATAAAATTTGCTTGAATCTTTTAAATTCAACAAAATGACTACCAACATATATGCTTTCAATATTTATAATTGTTGGCCACACTTTCGTGAGGATTCACCCCACTTACCTTGCACATGACCCTAGAGCATAATTGTGCTTTCTTAGACCTCAACAGGGCAAGCCCGAGCCTCAAACTCTTGGTTGGGTTAGCTTGGTGTTTTGACAAGGTGAGGAACCCAAATGAAAACTCATGGGCAAGACATATCCTGGGTCACCCAAATCAAACCAAAACCCTAGGAGCCTTCCCATGAACCATAGGAACCACTTTAACCATTAAATAAACCTTGGGAGAGGGTTCAACCTAAATTGTCCATGGAAACTCGCAAAGTTTCCCTCCACTGCCCAAGATCCTCTGAAATTCTTCTGAAAAATCTCTGAGGAGCTACCCAAGCTTTTCTACTCATAGTCAAGCTCTATTATGGCTACTAACATGAGAGCCTCTACAAACCATCAAACTCTCATTCATCCTTCCAAACTTTTGCCTACTAATAGAGAAAATGTCCCTCTTGACTTAGGCAATTGATCCCCCATGTCCTCAGGCCACAAACACCACTAACTAACCCTAATTTCCCTACCCTAATCTAGGATAATTTTTGGCCTCGACATTAATCCTTCCAAAATTCAAATCTAAACCTCCCAAAAGCTTCCCCGAGCCTTAAGAAAATTAAGGCTTCTCTCAATCTCCCCAATCAAAATTAAGGCTTCTCTAGCACTCTAACCTTTTCCAAGGCCAACTCAAGCAACACAAAATTGAACCAGTGTTTGGTCTAGCATATAGCTAAGACCAACTCTAGTTCAAATAGAAGCAAGGAGGAGGTTCGTGAAATCAAGATGAAGCTTTCTGTCAAGCCCATGGGACAAGATATGGATCAAAATCCCCAAAATTAGCCTCGGGCCTATCGGTCTCTAAATTTGGAAAATAATATATATATCATC
>NW_018249769.1:124435-132651 GCF_001263595.1 Phalaenopsis equestris
CACACACACACACACACACACACACACATATATATATATATATATTGCTTAAAAATTATTACAAGGTTATAAAATAAGGGAGAGCCATATTATCTCCATTAAGAAGGAAAGTTAAGTGTGATGTAAGTGCATTCGCAACATATATCTGCTCAGTGTTTCTTCTTTGAGAGGCTAGCCAGTATTAGACAGTTGGCTTCCCTAGGGATGTATTTAAATTCCACCCTGTAGCTGTGTAAAAGGGCTTTCAGCTAGCTTTTCCACTTAAGTATATTCCAAGGAGGAGCCTCATCATGGAGCAAAATATACAAACAGTAGAGTCAGTTTCTATAAGCAAGGGGCCCAAATGATAGTGGTATGCAATTCTAATAGCCCAGTAGATAGCTCGTAGAGTCAGTTTCTATAAGCAAGGGGCCCAAATGACAGTGGTATGCAATTCTAATAGCCCAGTAGATAGCTCTAAATTCTGCCTCCAAAGCATCAAATGCCACTATAGGAGCAGTGAAATATAAGATGGAAGTGTCATGAGAGTTCCTAAAGATTCCCCCAACACCAACATAACCTTTTGAGAAACTGCCATCATTGTTAACCTTCATCCAACCACTAGTGAGGGGGCTCCAAAAGATTAACCTAGAATTATGTGCATGGGAATTGGTCTTGTATGGGGTACAATTATTGATAACATTAGGGAAGTTGTGATACTTGATCAATTTCTGAATGTAAGAGGTGTAGTTTAGGATCATAGAATTTTACTCAGGGAAGTGTTCATCAAACTTGATTTGGTTTCTACACATCCATATAAACCATGCCACCAAACAAGGGATCACCAAAAACTTACTATTATGCCAATCCTCCCAACAAGTAATAAAATTAAACCAACTTAAGTTGCAAGTATCAATGTTCAAGAGATTTAGTAGTCCTGACTAGATTTCTTGAGAGAAATTACAAGTGAAAAATAAGTGATCCAAGTTTCTTCAGAAGCATAGCATAATGGGCAGATAGAAGGCCCTCTCAGCCTTTTCATCTTTAAAATGTCATCAGTAGGAAGTAAAGCATGCCACAATCTCCAACAGAAGAAGGAAATAGAAGGGGTTAGAAGTTTACCCCAAATGGCTTTTCCCCAAGTCATCCGATTCCAGTTAAAAAAGTGATGATAAATGTAGTCAGATAATTTATGGGAATGAGCTTGTTTGGTAACAATTTTTTCCTTAAAATTAGATGATAAAGGAGTATCCTTAACCCATCTAACATGTTCACTGGATAGTACAATATTAAGCATTTTGTAGTTCCACTGATCAAGAGACCAATAATCTCTGACCTAACAATTAAAGTTGGGGTTGGAGGTAAGGTACTCAAGCTTCTCCCCATTGCTAACCCAGTTATCTAACTAAAAGTTAACTTGAACTTCTCCCAGCTCTCATAGAAAAAGTTCCTCTACTTGATTTCTGATGTTCAACAATTTGGACCACAATTTGGAATCCCCCACTTTTTTGGTAACCAAAGCAGGATGCATAGCTCTACAATATTTCCCCTTCATAAATCTGGCCCAAAGAGTGTCCTGGGCCCTGAATTTGATCCACAATTTGCAAAGGTTTATAAAACCCAAGTGTTGAAAGTCCTTAAAGCCCAGCCCCCCAGCATGCAAAGGCTTGCACAACTTCTGCCAAGAGAGCCAGTGGAACAATTTCGTTTGGCCAGACCAAAGAAATTTATTGAAGATCCTTCCAATTGCTACTTGTGTACCCTTTTTCATAGAGAACATTTAAAGGACATAAGATGGCATGGCAGTCAGAATGCTCCTCAAAATAGTGATCCTCCCACCATTAGACAGGAAAGAATTAGTCCAGCTATCCAGCTATGCTTTGATTTGATCAATAACTTCTTGAAAATGTATTTTTCTAGTTCTACCTTTGTGTAATTGTACTCCAAGATATTTAATGAGAATATTAACATAGCAAAATCCAGTGTAATCAGAAATCCAGTGCTTGATCTTAGAAGTGTTATTAGTTTTAGCAAGAAATTGACATTTCTGTTGGTTAAGAGCCATACGTGAAGTATGCTGAAAGTGTAGGAGACATTTATGTATCCTGACAGAATTTTTTGAAGCATTAGAGAAGATAATAATATCATCAGTATTAGATAAATGGCTTATAATAATATTGGATCTTTGGTGATATGCCATATGAGGTGAGTCAGTAAACAACTTATTCAGTTGTCTAGAGAAATAGTCCAAAACTAGAATGAAAATTGTTGGAGACAATGGGTTTTCCTGCTTGATACCCCTAGAAGCATTAAAGAAGCCATGGCATTTGACATTAATCATAACTGAATGAGCATTGCACTTCAGCCACTCGTGGATCAAATTGATGAAATTATCATTAAATCCTCTGACAGATAAAGTGTCAAGAATAAAATCCCAGTTGATGGTGTCATAGGCTTTGCTTATATCAAGCTTGAATATGGCATCAAGCTTGAATATGTTGAATATGGCATTTCGCCGTCTACAATTTCTATCCAAATCTAATAGGAGTTCCTGGGCACGAAGAATATTATATGTAATTTTTCTCCCTTTAATAAATGCCACTTGATTATCACTGATGAGGTGCTGGAGATGTGGCAGAAGCCTGAAAACAATGATCTTGTTGATTAATTTGGAAATCACATTAGTTAGTTTGATGGGCCTGTAATCCCCCTAAGATTTTCTATTTTGATTCTTTGGTATCAAAGTAATGGTAGAAGCATTGAAGTATCTAGGGGGATCCACAATAAGAAAGAAGTGTTGAACAGTTTGCATAATGTCTTTACTGGTCCTTTCCCACGTGGCTTTATAAGAAGTTGAGGTAAACCCATCTGGCCCAGGAGCATTATGACCATCAATGGAGACTAAGGCAAGTTTTATCTCATCTTCTAAAGGAATAATCGTAAGATTTAATACTTGGACATACTGTTTGCAGTCAGAAAAAATATCAGCATCAATTGGGCTTCTGTCAGTTTGGTTACTGGTAAATAGATTTTAGAAATACTATACTGCATCAAACGCAATTTCATCAGCATCAGTCTATTTCTGACCATTAGTATTGGTGATGCTTAGAATCCTATGACATTTTCTTCTGTAATTGATACAGGCATGATAATAGCTAGTATTTCTATCTCCATCAATGAATTTAGAAACTGCTACCTTCTGATTTAAAAAAAATTCGTGGTTGTTGATTTGTGCAAGGAGTCTCTCATTTGCATGATGAACATCAAATTCAGAATTAATCCACATTTGTAGTCCTTCCAGTCTGTGTACTTCTTTTTGGATAACATCCAGTTGCTCATTGAAATTACCAATTCTATCCCAATTCCATTTTCTAAGATGGACGACCAAATTCTTTTGAAGAATCCACAGTTTGATCCAAGGGGTTGCATCATTATTAGACTCCTAGTTTTTATCAACTTCCTAAAGAAACTCAGGATGTAAGGCTCACATATTCTGAAATCTAAAAGGAGTGTTAGGAGGTCTGACAGAAATCTGTATAGAGCAAAGAATAGGTATATGATCAGAACCAGCCATAATAAGGTGTGTGACAGTAGAATGGGAAAAGTTTGAAACCAAAGGGAATTTCCAAGTAGTCTATCCAGTCTTTCCTGCAGTGTACCTCTCCTCCAAGTAAATTTAGGCTTCTGAAAGCCTAGATCAAATAAACCAGCATTACTGATGAAGTTGTGAATTTGGTAATAGCAGAAGGTAAGGGGGCATTACCCCTCTTTGAATTTTGTAATAGCAGAAGGTAAGGGGGCATTACCCCTCTTTTTTTAGTTGGGGAAGTGATGCAATTGAAGTCACCACCTAAAATCCAAAATGAATCAATATACTGTCCCAGTTGTACCAGATCATGCCACAAAGTTTGTTGATGTCTAGGTAGACTGCTAGCATAAATAAAGGAAGCATAACCCACCTGTGCTCCATAGAAAATTGTATATGAAGAAATTGTTAATGATCAAGAAGCATAGAGCACTGGATTTCAGGTCTGGCAAAAAGCCATATTTAATTATTTAAATTAGCATAGAAAATGAATTTGGCAAACTTTTTGGTAATATTATGGGGTTATTTTGTAACCATAGGCTCAATAATAGCAAAACACCAAATCTTATGAGTTCTTATGAGATGTTTCATTCTCCTAAGAAAGGAGGGGTGAGCCACTCCTCTAATATTAATCATTGATGGGTGGGAGTTGAATAAAGGGTTGATACATTGATCTAGTTGCTTTTAGTTGTTATTGTTGCGACGGTTATGTTTTATTTTGTACACCTATTGTGATGTATTTGTGTTTTGTGAGTAGTTATTATGTTTAGTGGTAGTAATTATGATAATTGTGTTGTTTAATGTATTTAATTACTCTGTGCTGAACTTAATTTTGGATCCTAGGAAGGTTTAGAGTCTAGCTAACTTCTTAATTTTAAAAGCTACATGTTTAAAATTTTCAATTTACTACGAGCTATTTTTCTTTATGTTGCAGTCATGTATGTTTCTCAGTGTGTTTGTTTGCTTTTATGTTGTACTCCACTGCATAGAAGTCTGATGAATCTCTATATATTAAGAAAACTAAAATTTGATCAATTTAATTATTTACTCCTGTTTTTTTTATTTCTGTTTTTTTTTTTATTTTTGTACTTGCATATTAGGATATGACCTGTTTTTTTTATTTTTGTACTTGCATATTAGGATATGAAAATTCTGTTAAGCATGTTATTTTTAGTTTTCATCCCTGCCAATATTTATATGATGCTGAAATGTTTTATTTTTTTATTGAAAATTTATGTTTGTGGGAGGGATAAAAAATTTTCTTAAAAACTTAATAGTTTATTTGTTCTCAAATGTATTTCAAATAAATTTGATTTTGATTTAAAGAAAATGATTATGTATATGAAGTTATATTAGGAAGTTATTATGTATATGAAGTTATATTAGGGAAGTAAAATTTTCTTAAAAATGAAGAAGAGAATTTAGTTAAAATTTATAGTAATGAAGAAAAACTTAAAGTTAAGAATTTTTAATGTGGAAAGTGCTAAATATAATATAACTATCTTTGGTAGGAAAAATTGTATTTTTTAAAAGTTTAGAAGATTTAGATTTTTTATTTTCAAAACTTCAAATTCTTTTATTGAAATTAATTTTCAAAACTATTATTATGTTTTTAAGTGAAAAAATCTATCAACTCTTTGCTTTAGGAATAGAAGAGTAGAATTCAAAACCATTAAAGTCCTATCCAGATATAGTAATCCTTGCCTGACAAAAAAAGAAAAGAAAAGAAAAAGAAAATGAAAAAGGAAAAGTAATAGAAAAGTTGAAAAAGGAAGGAGAAGTTTGAGGATTAGTGCCAAATCAAAAATTTGTTCCACAACTGATCTTTCTAAAGTATAAGACTTGAGAAACTCCTAAGCTTAAGGATATAATATAGTGAGTAAAATTATGCTTAATAAAAATTTTTAAGTGGAGAAAATAAAATACCTAAAATATGTATTTGGAAAAACAACAATATTTCTGAATTAGATAGAAACTCATTTTTTCATATTTCTTAATATTAAAAATTTTTAAACACTAAGTTGGTCTCATTTACTAATATTTTTTTCTAAATTGGACTACTATATTTCTACATAAAAATTTAGGTAACTCCTAACAAAACTCATATACATCATCTACTTAAGTTGGTTTTTAAAGATTGAAAGTCACTTGAGGACAAGTAACATCTTAAGTTTGGGTGATTTTGATAGACCTAAAATATATGGTATTTTTATACATATTTTTATACCTATTTTTGAGATATTTACTTTAATGAAAGGTATTTGTGTGTTTTCCTTTCAGGTACAATCAAATGGATGAAAATGCTAAAATAAGTTAAAAAGGGTCAAATTTGGAGCAAAAATGAAGAAAGGTGCAAAAATGAACTAGAGGGGCCTAAGCGCTAGAGGTTTTGCGCCTAAGCGCCAGGTACTCCGTGCTTAAGCGCCAGAAGTAGTTATTTGATGATTCATTGAATTTAGAAGAATTTTTTAAGAGGTGTTTGAAGAAAACCTTGGTAAAAACATGGGAAATATCCCATGGACATGAAAATTCATTCAATTGGCTTTTGAGGAGTCAACTTCTAGAAAATTCATTGAATAAAGACACCTTATTGAGTTGAATGGAGAGACATTTTGAAAGGACACCAAGGAACCTTTTAGATTTTTTATAAAAGAAGACTTGAATCATCAAGACAAAAAGGCCAGCCACCCATAAAATTTGCAGCTATCATTCATCCAAGTATGCCACCGCCACCGACCACTTCCTTTTTTTTTTATCTTGAGTGTTTAGTTTGTATTATGAGTGAAGGAATAGAATTCAAAGGAACTTCAAGAAATTTTGTGGAGAGGATTTGAGAAAAGTGTTTATCTTTGTGACTACAATTGGTTTTAATTTTGATTTCTTATTTGTGTGTACAATTCCTACATTTAAACTCATGTGTGGTTGTGTTTTCTCCATGAATTCATAATAGTTTTCTTTATCTTTTTTCCTTAAATGGTAAATGATTAATTGTTGAAAGAAAGTTGTGTGAAGTATTAGGCTTCAATGATGGAAGAAGTTGTGATGATTTGAAACCTTGCACTTCATTTATCACTGAATTTACTTCTTGATTTGTCCAATTAAGATGTTAATACCTATTGTGAGAACATGTAAGAGCTGAAATGGTATTGTATCAATCAACAAATGTTTTTGAATCACATATTAATTTCATGGATGAGAATGTAGTTCATGGGGTTGAGTGCAAATAAATAAGAAAATAAACTTTTCAATGGTGTAAAATTAGAGGACTTTAGAGTGATATGCTAAAGCCCCCAATTTGATTTATAGCTTTAGGTTTTGATACGAGATGTTAGCCCCCAGATGGAGGGAGAAGAGGGAACTCTAGAGTGAAAGCTAGTATCTTCCTTACCTAATCGGTCCTTAAGACTATTCAAACTATAGACTAGCCAATGTTCTTTATAGTATCTCTAGTAAGGACAAAGAATATTGTTGTTCCTATTAGGCACAACACATTTAGAATACTTTCACAACATAATTTTTCTACTTATTATTGATTCATGATAATGAAAAATATATTTTACTTATACTGCCTTCATCTTCCAAGTATTTAGTTAAGTTAATTAGTTCCTTACTTTATTTTCATAAACCAAAAATTACAAAAAGAATTGAATTGGCATTCTTTTTTGAGCATCTTAAGTTTAATTAAGAATATTTTGCTAAGTAGAATTTTGTCATCTAAAGTTTCTAAACTTTTTAGTTTTTTAAAGTTCATATTGTTAATCTCCTTATGGATTCGATATTCGGGGCTTAATCAAAAAGTCCTATATTAGTTGATAATGATATGTATACTTGCGTGGTATCCCAATATATATAAATTAAAAGTGAAATTTTTATTTTTCTTCAGGATCAAGGTTTTGGTCTACTTAGCTTTTTCTTTGGATCAAAATTTTTACTTTTTTGTAAATTAAGAATAACTATTAAAGAAAATTAGCATATAATTGCATACATCGCTGTCCCGCCGTTGCTGGGATTGATTGAAAGCAAATTTCTATTTTAGAAAGTCTTATTTAAACTTTAAGAGTTATTATAGGAATATCTTGTAAGAATATCTTGTTACAGTATTTTATTGTTATATGTTTTATTTTATTACATTTTAATTTTATGTTAGTATATGCGAAGTTAAATTTCGAAAGGCCTCCTGCCGTACGATTCTGAATTAGAGAGAACAGTTAAGAAAATTCAAAAAGCAAAAAAAAATTAAAATTTTGAAAAATCTAAATAAATTATAGAAATGGAAGATCAAAATAATCAAGATGCTGAAATTCATCAAGAATTTAGACCATTAAGAATTATCCCAACCATGCTGTAGAAGAACATAGTATTCAAAAATCTATTGTAGTGGCTAATTCATTTGAGCTTAAATCTTCTGTTATCCAAATGGTATCAAATAATGAGTTTGGGGGATCATTAACTGAAGATCCAAATTTACATCTTGCCAATTTTCTAGAATTGTTCACGATATTTAAATACGATGTTGTATGAGATGATGTCATAAGACTTATATTATTTCCTTTCTCACAAAGGAATAAAGCTAAGATGTGGTTGCATTCGTTAGCACCTGTATCTATCATAAATTTGGGTGATTTAGCACAAAAATTCCTTGCTGAATATT
>NW_018249770.1:0-426 GCF_001263595.1 Phalaenopsis equestris
TATATATATATATTTGAGAAAGCCCAATGACTAATGTATTAAACAGAAAGTATGATATAGATAGATTGTGTGGGAGAGCTTAAACATGGTACCCTGCCCACACGATAAACACGTGCAAATGGTTCTAAAAAAGAGAAAATACAAAAAAAAAATACATGGGACACCCAAAGAAAAAATCAAAAGTACAAAAATACGAAGTATTATGTAGCTAGAGAGTGACCCAATTTTGCCTTGCCTTTGCCTCTAGTTCTAGGTAGGGCTGTCAAAAAAGCTCGCCAACCAATAAATTGATAAGATGAGTGTCATTGCAAGTAGTAACCAATATATCATCCAATAAGTTTCCGAGTTCGAGTCGGCCTCCATTCTTCTTCTTCCTCCTGGAACAAAACTATCATTCCTTATCCGAAGATTGACTCACCTGATCAG
>NW_018249771.1:0-969 GCF_001263595.1 Phalaenopsis equestris
GATGAATGTTATCATGTGGGAATATGCATTTCTAACAGCATTCATGAGAGTTTTCATATGATGAACTTAGTAAAGCTTTGATAATTACAGATTTAGCAATATCTTGCCATGCGACATGTAAGTATAAGATGCCTTTTTTTATGAGTGCTAGAAGATTCGTGACGGTAGAGTAACATATTTTTGTCTTAATATTGCGCGAGAATTCAACATACACTCAGATAAAAGAAACAACTAGTAGATACATGAGAAGTATTTAAGTGAATAATCCGAAAAGGAAAAAAAAAACAACAGAGTCTGACTTGGGTGATAATATCCATTATAAAATGGAGATTCTAAGTACAGTTTCCCGTCCCACATGTGGGAAAGAGTTTTACACAATCTTCCGAGCTACAAAGTTGGTGCGCAATGAATTTGTCATAAGAAGTGAGCAGATATTGAGGCTGATTGGAGACGACCATCGAGCGATGGTCAATAGCTGTCGATGTAGGTGGTTGGCGATGATTCACGTCTGGCGTTCGACTACGATCGGTGGCTGGTGGTCAATGTTGATCGAAGATTGGTGCCCGACGGCGATCAGTGGTGACTGAAGTGATGCTTGACTTCAACCCCTTCTCAAATCTTGAAACTCCTCCTCAGGTCTCAAGCTTTCTTTAGCCCCTTTCATGAGAGAGTGGGGCCAACTACAGCCATATTAAAATATAAATTGTTAATACATGTATGATATGAAATCCATAAGATTAATAAAAAAATATCTATTTTATTAAGAGTTGTTTCCATAACCGCCTTATTTCCGTAATTGTACAAAATATTCTCTTACAAATAAAAGATAAAAATATGAATAAGGGGTCCTCTTTTCATGACTCTCTATAGGTATTTATAAACTTATACTACTCTCTCTTCTTATTCGTCCGATACTAACTCTCTATACGTATTCACAAAAAACAAATTAGAATCCAACAATATATATAT
>NW_018249772.1:0-1293 GCF_001263595.1 Phalaenopsis equestris
TGAAAAAAAAAAGTAATGGAGTGCTTCAAAACGGGACCAGCTCCTATCCTGTCATTACTCTCTTTCTTAATTGATTTAGGGCACGTTTTTAATTCTTCTGCCTCGACAGGAAGAATCTGGCAGGAATTACGATCATTTCTGGACATTATTTTGCCACATAATTTTAAAAAGTTGACTCTTTGGCCCTCCCGAGGTTGGAGATAAGCGATGCACTGAAACAAATAGTATATAATAAAATCTCCAAGTTATAATATCACTAGGAAACGAACAAATTCAAAACCGCAGGATAAAGCCGACAATAATAGTTCTTAAAATATTTTATTATTTTTTTTTTGTTAAAAATGAAATTATTAGATATTTTTTATGCAACCAGCCACAAATCTCATTGTATTCTCAACCTGCGTTTCTCACGAAAAATATTACATTAGGACTCCTAACATAGAGCTACATTTGGAGTCCACTAATATGCGGACACGTAGAGGTGATAGAAAAATAAAAAAAATTATTTTGGCACAGGATAATATTCCTCCCGTGTTATTCCTTATTATTCAAGTGTTATTGTGGTGATATTCATGTGTTATTGTGTTCTGGGAATATTTTTGGTGTTATAATAACACAATAACACGTCAATATCATCACAATAATACCTGAATAATGTGGAATAAAACAAAAGGATTATTCTTCTGTATTACCGGGTTGGATAACAGGAAAACGCACTCGTTTTCTTGAAACCACGTGTCTGCATGTCAGTGGACTTCGAACGTAGCTCTATGTTAGGAGTTCTGATGTAATATTTTTCATGTTTGTCACCTCAATCTTTAGCCTCATTTAAGCCCAACAGGTCTTACTAACTATTGTTAATTTTTCTCCTTCAATTCTTATGCTAAGCTATTGTTCCTTTTTGATGAATGTGAAACTTGTTATAACATTTTATTATTAATGTAATGGGCTCTACTCTCAATTTCTCTCTCCTCATATATATCATCATACATTATATATTATTTTGAAAGTATAATTTAATTATTATAAATTTATATATATAATCGTGACAAAAATATTACTAATGTTTAATAGTCTAATTATTTAATTATATTTGTATTTTTTCTAATTTAGTTTTATTGCATTTAATGTAAAAGTAGTTATATCAAGGAATTCTTTCGTTAGAAGTTTGAGCGGGCTAAAAAAAGATTATGTATGTATCTCTGAATTTTTATGTATTTAGATATTTTACATCAACTTTTTTTAGTTTATATAACATTTTAATGTCTAAATGACATTAAAATGTATATATAT
>NW_018249773.1:0-519 GCF_001263595.1 Phalaenopsis equestris
AAGAGTCCTAAGTTTATTTTACAGTGAATCAAACAGCTTTGCAGTATTTCAAATATATTGTAATCATAGTATTCAACAAACTTTTCACATTACATTTCATTTTCAGCAAACCAAACGGCCCCTAATAGACTACATGTCTCAATCACTTTGTAATGTTTCTTATAAACTATTATAAAAAATTTGAGATATAGACTCAAATAAATTCTTTTACTCCATCTTTCATAGTTTGTCATTATTAAGAATCTAGATATCTTTTAAAATTTTAGTATTACAATTAAAGTTTAATATTTTAATATGAACCAAGACACTATGCTTTTATGCGCCATAATTAATCTTTAAAAGGCTTTTTGATTGTGTGAATATATCCTTTTTGCTCATGAGATTGAGTGTTAAAACTATTCCTACAAAATTAGTTAATTGACTTCCATAGTCATATTTTTATTTTTTAATTGACTTTTCCATCCTTTGCTTTTAAAAAAAAAAAAATTTTAAATAATAATGATTATAAAAAATGGATTT
>NW_018249774.1:0-274 GCF_001263595.1 Phalaenopsis equestris
AATCCTATATCTTACCCATGCCTCCCTGTTCACGCGGTCCAGGGAATAAAAATTTTTTTTTATATTATATTATTATTATTATGATTGTTATTTTTGGAAATGGCCTCTCTCTCCTCCCAAGAAAAAAAAAGAAACGCTGCTCCCCGCTCTCCCTCGGGTTCGCGACACAGAAACCGCCTTCGCTCCCCAGCGATCGCGACCTCTCCGATCTCGCCGTTCACCGCTCGAGGCTGAAGCCCGCCGGCCGTCGCTCCTCGCCGGCGGATGCCGCGCC
>NW_018249774.1:1464-2136 GCF_001263595.1 Phalaenopsis equestris
CTGGGGTTAGCCTTTAGGTTAGGCCTTCCTGTGCGTAACCAAACGCCCTCCGTAGAGCCGAGTGTCTCACATTTGTTGCGAGCCTTAACACAAGTCCCGATGGGTTGGAGTCCCTCACTCTCCTTGCTTTGGGTTTCCCCAACTTTACTTGGAGAAGCTAGGAGGTCGGACTTGGCAAAGCGAGAGAAGCTTCGTAGCTGACTTGCTTTGCAAAGTCTGGAGGAGTTCGCGAAATGTAAAAGCTTTGTAGCTAACACATTTTGCGATGCCGTGGAGAGTTTTCCCTTCGGAGATCCGGGGAGAAAACTCCCCACATTCCCTCACCAAAACAAGAGGCGGCGGTGCCGCATATCCAATGGTCTAAACCTTAGGTTTTCTAGGTGAGGTCGTTAGTACGAGCATAACTCGCTATCATATGTGGTCATTTGCACCTCATTGTTTGCATATGTGTGTCTTGCATTGTTACATATTGTGTGTAATATATCACACTTGCACTTGCACCTTGCACCTTCCACTTGCACCTTCCACCTTGCACCTTGCACCTTGCACTTGCACCTGCACCGACACCACATGTGTCTCGATCGGTTATCCCGAACCTGTCACATCACTTGTGCTTTAGCCGGCTAACCGGGTCCGATTGGCACAATACTTTGGTTTGACCGGATGCTCCAT
>NW_018249775.1:0-563 GCF_001263595.1 Phalaenopsis equestris
TATGATTTAAGAAATGTCACAAGTAATGTTATTAGTAGACTATTATATGAATACTTGCAAATACAGATGATATAGAGAGATTAGGTTCCCGACTCTTGGTAATTAGATCGTGATGAAGCTCCTGAAGCCGTTGAACTCAGGCGAGGACGAAACTTCGAGAACCATTGAAATCAAGCGGGAAGAAAATATAAGGAACTGTTGGTACCAAGGGGCTATTCATACTGCTATTTTGGATGGGGCACAACTTTTATTAATATTTAAATTAGCATTCGGGTTGGGTGACGACTCAAATAATATATTATAATATTAAAATAGTTGTGACATAATTATGTGGCATTCCTATGATTATGATTGATGACTATGAAATTTTTATGAAATGCTTATGATTGCACATGAGTGAATGAAATATATGTTTTTTATAACTCGCATTGATTTCTTGCATTATATACTTTTTTTACATGTTTTAAGATTATAATATGTGGAATGTGTTGCGGACATGTACATGAGTGTTTCTTTTCTGCTATAAAATTTAATTTTAGTGTTAATTATTTTGCTGAGATCAT
>NW_018249776.1:0-3468 GCF_001263595.1 Phalaenopsis equestris
TAAAGTCTCATCTTTTGTGTTGGCCGAAGTGACAATAGTCACATTGAACCCTCGAAGATGCTCGAAGATCTCGAAATGATCTTCCAGTTCCGGGGAGAATTCGCAAAACTCCGTTTCCATCGAAAAAAGAATGGGGTTTTCCCTTATTTCGACCGGAGAATAGAAAAGAGACATTACTGTCGAGATTCTGACCAAAAAATGAGACATTCCATGCCCTCGGAGAGCGCTTTTTCGTGCAAAGTCACTGACATATCCAGTGTCTTTTTCGGACCCCAAGAATGGATTGGATCGAAACGACTTTCCTGCTTGGAAAGAAGGCCCCCTTTTTGTCTGAAAGAATCTCTGACCGCACGTCATCTCCATAGCCAATTTTCCAAAGAGGATTCTGAAATCAGAGTTTGGTACTAATCTGATTTCACACGAACCGGAACCTTCCATAACGTTGGCGTGATTCGGTTTGAGCAACGGATCCTGACGTGATACATCTTCGTAATGAAAATGGAGTGGAAACATCATGATGAGTTGGCTTTTCCGGTTTTTTTGAGAATGAGCACTGTGAACTATCCGCTTACAAAATGATAGTGGATCGAACCAAAACTAACGTCACGTTCAGTCAAGTTTATCTGCCGATACCTTTCCCACCCAGGCGATACCTAATCCCGGCGCGAGGACTTCAACATTGAAATCGTGAGGCAAGGTGAGAACGGTAGGCCTATATTGGGAAGGGGAGCTCTTCGTTCAGTGCGAACAAGCGGTATGACACTCATCTCTTTGCTCCGCACCTCTCTTTGAAGTCGAGTCTAACAGAAGTTCTCCTCTCAGTCTATTCAGAAAGAAACAAATTCTACACGACTTGAATTGAAGTCGAGAAATGAGTTTTCAACAGGTGGCATGAAAGTTTGGTTTTTCTCGGATCCGGAAAATGCTTTTGAATCAAAATTCCCGGGTTTCATGAAAAGTCTAGCTTTTTGAGATCTCTATATCCTCTCCTGCTGAACAGTCGAGCCTGTCTCCTCTCAAGCAGGGGATTCTCGAACAGCTTTTCTTCTGTATTCGATGCATCTCATCCATGTCATCTTAGAAATCTAGGCATTGAGTATTAAGGAAATAGAAACCGCATCACGTGCTACATAGCAACTCGAGGCACAAGCACACGAGTCATAGGTACCAACGGAGATCTCTATATCCTCTCCTGCTAAACAGTCGAGCCTGTCTCCTCTCAAGCAGGGGATTCTCGAACAGCTTTTCTTCTGTATTCGATGCATCTCATCCATGTCATCTTAGAAATCTAGGCATTGAGTATTAAGGAAATAGAAACCGCATCACGTGCTACATAGCAACTCGAGGCACAAGCACACGAGTCATAGGTACCAACGAAAACCTCAAAAAAAAAGACCGGACTTGGGTTGATGGGATTGTCAGTAGAGATTCAAGTAAGCTTGTGAAGATCTTCATTGTTGAGCATGTGGATGTTTTATTGTTCGGGGCAGAGACGACACTCGCGATGTCTCCAAAGAATGAGTGAAGAAGTGAAGTTCGGGTTGAGTGTTGAACCTGGGGAAGTGCCCCAGGATCAACGCCTCAAACTAATGAGAAAAAGGCGGGCTCCGTCATACGTATATGTCAATCTTTCTCTCGGCGATCCTTCGATGGGATCCTATTAAGGTGTCTCTCCGAAGAAGAATCCAAACTGGCTTTATAAGAAGCACACTCCGGTGTTTGTGGTGCACATCAGTCAGGACCTCAGTTGTACCATCAATTGAGACACTTGGGTACTGGCCTTCTCTGATAAAGGATGCTATCCAGTTTTCCAAAACAAAAGATGTCACGTGTGTCAAATACACGCGGACTTTATCAGACAACCGCCGGAACCTCTACATCCTACTATGATTTCCTTGCCTTTCGATGCATGGGGCATGGACGTCATCGGGCCAATGAAACCCCCATCATCTCAAGGCTACGTTCATCTTGGCAGCGACAGACTCTTTCTCCAAATGGGCAGAGGCCATCCCCCTGAAGGAAGTTCAAGCAGAAAGAATTGAATCCTGTGGATGCTTTCTTGCATCTTAGCAATTCGGCCATTTGCTCTTGCAACCGCTGAAGTTGCTAGGGATCGGCCTGATGAGGGCGCACTGCTAGCCCGCCCCTCTTAGGAAGGCATTGGAGCTGGGTCTTCCCTAGGTCTTTCATCTCAAAAAAAGCATATTTTCTCTTCGCAAACAATTCTTTTAGACTAGGAATTGAATTTCCAGTTACCACTATGTCATCCACATATACACGCAAAAGGCCAGACTGGATCTTTTTTTGAGAAACAAGGAGTGGTCTTAAGAAGATCTACAAAATCCTGCTCTCTCCTCTCCTTATCAGTCGAGCTATCGCCTCTCTTCGTCGGGCAAGTTGAGTACTCAGATTCGGCGCTTGCTTGAAATCTCTCTTTTCAGATGAAACCTGACATTACATTGATTCTGTCTCCATTGTTGGAAAGGCGCTAGCTGGATCTTTAGCTAGCTCATAGGCGGAGGAAAGGCGCGGCGAAGCGTCTCGTTCAAAGATCAGGCACGTAGTGAAGAGGATCTCGTTGACTTCAAACAAGTAAATTGAAGCATATGCTAGCTCTGCTAGAAAGCCAAAGGAACCTTTGACTGAGAAAAGTTCTGTGCTGCTCCCCACTCCCCGAGGCCAAGGACGGGGTCGAACCGTCATTCCAGGATTTGCAGTCCAATACATTTCCATTATGTTACCTAGCCAAACCCGCCACCTCATGTGCCAAAGTCAAACGGTTGTTCTTCCTTCCCCGCTCCCTCTTTTTCTACATATGCGGTTAGGCAATAGCTCTATATGACCGGCTAGGGTGACCAGAGAAGAGGGGACAACTTTGCTCCGCTCCGCACCTTTCCTGTATCTTTCTTTCTATCCATAGGTTGGCTTCGTGCAGATAGATGTTCGCCGTGGGAGATTGGTGCTCCTTTAGGTATGCCTTTCCCGGTTGCTTGTTCCCTTCTCTTTTCCATCCAGTGCCCGCACTGCGTAAGAAAATCTTCGTCTTCGATCTATCTTCGCAACGCAAGAAAGAAGTCACACTCTTTCTCTCGGCTCATGCGGTCATTGATTAGGGGGTCTGCGTTCACTAGAAAGCCTACGCCCGTCCATTCCTTGAAAGCTTGATCCCGCCCCCCGCCTTTCATCTTGCCCTTGTGACGCAACACGCCAACAACGCTTCGCGCCTTTTTCAATCTAGCAAGCTACCCTCTCGCTGAAAGGGCTCTGTCTCCACCGAAGTCGTGTTGCTTTAGAGTCTATGTCTATAGGTTCGAGAACCTTCTCTCATTGCTACGCACCTGAATTTCACCAAATCATCAGTCGCACTCTTTCTCTCGGCTCATGCGGTCATTGATTAGGGGGTCTGCGTTCACTAGAAAGCCTACGCCCGTCCATTCCTTGAAAGCTTGATCCCGCCCCCCGCCTTTC
>NW_018249777.1:0-328 GCF_001263595.1 Phalaenopsis equestris
TAAGTCTTCTCTTCTTTCTTTTATAGTTTTTCAAGGCGTACCTTGGGATCTCATCAAAATGTGTCTTGATTCGATGTATTTGCCCAAGAGATGCATCCTTTCATGATAATTTTTATCCATGGTGGATAATTTTTTTCCATGCTGGTTACAACCACGTATTAATCCAATGGGTGCCTCAAAAATCTCTTCGAAATTCATGAAAACTAATTTTACTTGTCTAGTAACTGTCACTGCAGCTTAAGCGCGGGGTCTTGGCGCTTAGGCGCGACCTTCTCTGTTTAAATGGCGCTTAGCAATTTTTTACCTTTTTGCTCCAAATTTGATCCTT
>NW_018249778.1:0-311 GCF_001263595.1 Phalaenopsis equestris
CTCTAGAATCAATACATTTACACATGCAACTACTTCAAGAACACCTAAACTTTATTACTTTGTTGTAAGATGATTAGTTTTGTTTTTTTGGGTAAATTATATTTTGACAGTTTTTTCGAACTGTTGCCGCTAAAATCTGTATTTTTTCAGGCTGGGTGAGGTGACAACTTTCTGGTTGCGGTCCGATTTTTATTTATTTATTATTATTATAGTCATCATAGCTTTTTGAACATCAGATTATTTTTCAGCAACTTCATCGTTAAACAGACCCTCAATCACCATCGATCGAAAGCTATCGGTAAATGCTAAGT
>NW_018249779.1:0-1086 GCF_001263595.1 Phalaenopsis equestris
TATTCTTCCACATCTACTTCATTAAAAGAAAAGGGCATTTACGTGCATGGCACAAAACTCTTATGTATTTACATGCTCGCACCTAAGCCTTCATATTTACACCTATAGCACTCAAATGTTTAATATGACTTAAAAAATAGTACTATTGCCACTTTTTAAATGCGAGCTACATCTTTTCATGCATAGATTTAAAACAAAAAAGTGTTATGTATGTAAATGTGAAACTTTAGGTGAGATATGTAAATACATAAGAATTGTGTGCTAGGTTTGTAAACTTCCCTAGATGAAATTTTAAACTAGTTTTGCTGATAAGGTTTTATTTTGATATGCATGATTTTCTATTTTGTGTAGCATGATGTGTTTGATGGGTGAAGTTAGTGATTGCCCTTTAGGGGCTTTAGTTATAGGTGTGGTAGTCCTATCAAATTATATTACATTTTCACATTAAAAGATTTTGATAAAGTCTCAGATGATATTTTAGGTGCATTGTAGATTAAATTATTCCAAATTTCTAGCCTAATACCTTTAATAATACAATTAATGATAACAAATTAATATCAAAGAATTTTTTTTGAGTTGCATTACTCATAAATTTATCATCAGATCCATTTACTTGGAAGTGCTTATGATACTTGGAAGTGCTCGTGCAATTGATTTATAGACTCATTAAGGATAAACATTACTAATACCATTTGCATGATGTATTTGATGGGAGAAGTTAGTGATTTCCTTTTAGGGGCTTTAGTTGTAGGTGTGGTGGTCCTATCAAATTATATTATATCTTCTCATTAAAAGATCTTGATAAAGTCTCTGTTGGTATTTTTGGTGCATTATAGATTAAATTATTCCAAATCTCTAGCCGAATACTTTTAATAATATAATTAATGATAACAAATTAATATCAAAGATTTTTTTTTTTCGAGTTGCAAAACTCATAAATTTATCATCAAATCCATATACAACATATTCATCGTGCTTATGACACTTGGAAGTGCTCATGAATTTTTATAAACCAATGGAGAAAAAAGTAGAATATAAACCAATGGAGAAAAACTATCAAGAATTTTTATTGCGCTTTCTCTGTAC
>NW_018249780.1:0-654 GCF_001263595.1 Phalaenopsis equestris
GGTTCTAGTCACCGAGTACAACCAATGTAGCCAACAATTACTACATATTTCAACTACGATTTTTTAGGCAAACTGCCGCTATTGCAGCCCCTAATTATAGTACCACAGTTTTCATTTATCCGTTTACTAAGAAAACAAGTCAAACAAATAATTTTTTTTGTGCTCTACCTATAAAACGAACCAAACACAGGAAAAAAAAGTCGTAAATCAACGCCCACAAAGACCAAAAATCAGCAGCTCCTAATCCAAATTAACATCTGGAGGATCTACCCATTTCCCGAATTTTTTTGTTTTATTCCATAAAAAAAATTCTGAATTCTATGAAAAAAATTAAAAAATAACAATTTCAAAAGTACAAAATACAAGCAAGCTGTACGCAAATAAAAACAGCACAAACGGAAAAAAAAAAAAAAGAAGAGATTTTTATGATCTAAATTTTGATCAATAGCTACTTAATCAATTTTGTTTTTCCAATCATGGCCAAATGGACTCCACGGAGACTCTCATCTCTTGCAAATAGTCCCCTGTTTCCCGGCGCTCTGTTTCATGCGATTGCTGCAGCGGTCTTTGAGTTTCCGCAGCCACCATTTCGCCGGAGAAAGCTCTTCCTTGGTTGAATGCGGACGAACTGGCAGGCCGATCGATGGCGACGGA
>NW_018249781.1:0-602 GCF_001263595.1 Phalaenopsis equestris
TCAATTTAATATATAAACATATAAATTTATAAACAATTTTAAAAAATAGGGGCAACATATCTATTTCTCCAGACAACTATTTTTACACAGTTGATCAAATAGACAACTTAGTTTTCGCACATCTGCTTCCTACAGTAACTTCGTAGGAGCAGCTGAAAAGCTGAAAAATGTGAGCCTAATTCAATATTTTCCCCTAAGGTTCTGTTTGGCGCAGCTGCAACTTCCTAGCTTTTCAGCTGCAGCTGCACTGCCTCAAGAAGCTGCTGCGGGGAAGCAGCCGCGGGGGAAATGACTGTCTGTTTGGTGCAGCTGTGTGAAAACAGCTGTGGGGCAGCAATTTCTGGAGAAATTACAATGCTGCCCCTGTTTGTTAAAACTGTTTAAAAAATAACTGTAACAACGAGTATACCTGTGCATGAAAATATGTGATATGAAAGATTTGGATGGTATAAATGTAAAAAGTGAAGTTTAGATGCTAGATATGTAAACTGTAAATACATAGGAATTAGGCTGTATGTATGTAAATGCCCCAAAGAAACAAATATTCACATCTCATGACTTTTTTTATATAAATTTGCTTCAAAAAGCAATATTTGAGAAAG
>NW_018249782.1:0-997 GCF_001263595.1 Phalaenopsis equestris
CTCTCCATAAGCTTTCTCATATAATGTTGCTTACTAAAATATATTTGTAGTTAACCCTGTTACATGTCGTTTTTCATTCGTCATTTTAGAATTTTTAGCACTCATTCTAAAGATGATCACACAAAAAATGCTTAATCATGAAACTTCAAAGTCAACAGCACTGGATGTGTTAATTATGCTTCTTTAAATAACATCATCTTCAACATCATCAATTATGTTTCATATATTTCCTCAAACGGCTTCATCATATCATCAATGGTTGCTTTCTTTACAACCTTAGAAGAGGTTAAAGATGAGGTTCAAGGTTTTAAAAACTGGACCGGACATTGAACCGATTAAAGAAGAGGTTCAAGGCTCAAGGATTGAACCTGTGTTCAACCGAGGGTTCAACCTGAAGATATAATAAATCATAAATTTATTTAAAAATAACATAAATTATGTAATAATTATATAATCGATGCTTTAAAATTTTTATTACAAAGAATAATATAACGTAGTTGAATAATTTCTCCAATCAATTTTGCCAAATTCAATCAGACCCCCTTTTACTAGTGGTGCATTTTGGAGTTAATATCAAAGATTTGAATATTATGTTTAGAAATATGAAAGTGTAGGTATTAGATATTAAAATTAATTTCTTTTTGAATGATTTGGACGAATTAAGAAACACAAGCAATAGAGTTGAAGATGGTTAGATATTAAAATTAATTTATTTTTTGCCTAAACCATTAATGATTGTTTTCAAAGTCTTACTGTAAGACCTTAGTATGGGTTAATCCCTTTCATAGACCTTAATGATGATTAATGAAATTAAAAACTAAAACATTCAAACAAATATAGCAATAAAAAATGTAATGAGTCTTCCATTTATCAATACCAAATTAAATAAATGTGTATTTCAATTCCACTAAATGGTCTGAATTTATGTTTGTATTTATTTTTAACGATTTACATATCTAACGCCCATCTATCTATCCATCCATCTATATATATATAT
>NW_018249783.1:0-1644 GCF_001263595.1 Phalaenopsis equestris
AAAAAATCGAGAAAAAATTATGTCTGGACACCGCATGTCCGAACGGCCAACCGTCAGGTTTCACGTCGTCATACACATTAGCGGCAGGAGATGTAGCGCCCGACGGTCGGCCGTCTGGACGAAAATTTATTTCCAAAAAGTCAAACATGGCAAGCTATTACTTGCTAGCTATCTTTAATTTTTTTTTTTATTAAGAAGATATTTTCATAATCAAACCTAGCATGATAATTATAAGAAATTTGGTGTGTTTTCTCTTTAAGAAAATATAATTTACATAGCGAGTGTTTATGGATCTAATTTTCTGAACAATTTTATAATGTCTTTTAAAGATAACTGCAGCTGCCTTAATGAACCTGAAAAACAGCTTTTGGTGATTGTAATTATTTGTAAGAAATAGCTGCAAAATTGTTGTCATAGCGAATACATGTTGTTCAAAAACATGTGTACAAGGACTTTCTTTTCCCCGCAGAAAAATATGGACTACTATTTGTGAAAATGAGGCTATTGACGATCGTTTGGGTTGGATATTTGTAGCGATTAGAGGAATGTAGTAGGGAATTTCTCGCAGGATAGTGATCGATCTTTAGGCAATCGAAGAATGCTTTCTCCCTACAGGTCTCGGAAGCTGAACCGTTGGAGAAGTTTAAGGTGCTTGTCTTATAATCATGTAAAGGACGGTCAGATCCCAACGACCATCTCGCATTGTTTGAATCATCCATATGCCTGTTAAAAATTTATGAAGCCCTCAAGTGTAAGTTATTCGTTACAATGTTGAGATCAATCGCATTAAGATGGCTCGACCGGCTGTTCGTGGGTGTAATCACATGTTTTATGGAGTTCAAGAGACTTTTACTATCGCAGTTTGTCAGTGCCCTAAGGCCTAAGAAGAGCGCCCGATCCCTATGGCATGCAGGGAGGCAATGAGTGCTTGTGGTTGTTTTTCACTTGTTTCCATAGGAAAACGTTGGATATCAAGGATCTGAAATCCGACATCACCCAAGCTACACTAACACAAACAGTGAGGTCAGAGAGATTCTGTTCCGACCTCGAACTCACAGAGCCATAAAGCTTGGTCGAGCTATTAGATATTGCCAACAAGTATATCATTGCCTATGAGAACGCCTCGAAACCAGCCAAACAGAGACACCAAAAACGACTGCCACAAGACAACAGAAAGCAAACCAAACAAAGTATACGACCGATCGTCCGCCCACGCTACGAGAGTCACTATGGTAGCAACCCCACCCATCATCACGAGGATCAGAGGCAGCAAATCTGGGCCAAGAACCACTGATCATCCTATCATCATAAGCACCCCCACCACAATCACGGGGCCCCCAGCGAAACCCCTTTGAGAGTGTCCATGGCGAAAATAGTGGACGTTATCCCGGGCAAGGATTTTTTTAGGAAGGCACATCCAATGAGAGCCAGAGCTTCCTCCGAGATAGAAGGAAATATTTTAAGTATTACTGGGACCATGGGCACAGACTGGATGAATTTAGACATATGTGAAGTCTGATTGAGGAACTGATAAAGGTGGGGAAGCTAAAAGAATTTTTCTCTTCTTGAGCCACGACCATTTAAGCAGGTGTTCGAGAAGCTAAGCCTCAATGGCCATCAAATCACTATGCCAGCTAGACCGCG
>NW_018249784.1:0-573 GCF_001263595.1 Phalaenopsis equestris
ATATTTTTATTTATGAAAAAAACGTTTGAAAATTCATGTCAATTTAAGACACACTTGGTGCAGCTTATAAGTGCGGCGACGTTTTAAAAAACGCAATCTAATTGTTAGGTTGGTGTCTATTACGTTTGAGTTTTTTACACTAAATGAAACCACGGGTCGATCCTGTGGGCCGCGTTTCAGAATAAGTTGTTTATCTCGAAACACACAAACTACCCCAAATAAACCCTTAGATACCTCCAATAAAAATTAGAACAGTTTACGAACATAACACACAATTCTTACAAATGTACAAATCTAACACCCAAATTGCACAATTCTTACATATTTACATATCTAACATCCATAATTTGAGCATAATTTGATGTTTACGAGTACACCTTTGTATCATAAGCATATCCATGAAAAATTTATATTTCACTATTAAAATGATAGCAATGGTGATATTTTTTATGCAATGTTAAATATTTGAGTAGTATGCAAGTAAATATGAATGTTTAGGCGTTGGATATGTAACTACATAAGAATTTTGCGGTATGTTTGTAAATGTCCCTAAAAATTAATGTGAATTACTCA
>NW_018249785.1:0-2276 GCF_001263595.1 Phalaenopsis equestris
GTAGAAAATCAATGTCTATATCTAATTGAAGAACTCTAAAATTATAATAAAAAGTCAATAGTAGTGAATAGAGAGATCATAAGCCTATTGTGAGGGAGGTTAAGTGGGTTATCATGTATTATTAAGTGGAGTCGTATTGTGTTGATTAATTGTAACTAAAAGCTATAAATTTCGCCAATTATGCTTAAGGTTAAGTGAGTTGTATTGAGTTTTGGGGGCAATGTATCTTCTATATTGAGTTTGGGGGGACTTCCCCTGAAAAATATTTTATTGTAAAGAAAACCCAACACCAAAATGCAGCGCCCCCGTGCCTGATGCTAGTTTAAAACATGAAGGGGAGCGCCACAAACCAAGATCCAGCGCCCTAGCGTAGGACTAGCAGCGTTGCAATGCCCATTTCAGGTTTCAAAGCCCAAGAGCTCACCATTGTAGTGCCCAGAGGTCAGCGCCCCATAGCCCGTTGGAGCGTTGCAACACTACTATCATAAAGCTCCGGCGCCAGTAACTAAATACAGATAAGTTTCAATAAGTCTCAACTTTGCTATGGAAAGTATGTGCTTTGAAGGATGTGATTTTGAGTTCTCTCTTGTGCAAAGCAGATGAGTTTCTTGAAGTGTTGCAAAGAGAGAAAAGGCTCGAGTGTTGTGTAATATGTATAATTTCTTCATTTGGCTCCATAATTTTTTCCGGTTCTCATGAATTTTTTGGTGTGGTTTGGCTCCAGAGTTTTTTTTGGTTCTCGAATTTTTCCATATTAAATCTTGTGCTCTATGTTTTCAAGTTTTGTGCACTCTTGTTCAAAGTTTTACTTAGGAGCTCTCAAATTGATTTCTATATCTCCCAGCAAGTTGTATCATAGCGAGATTTCTGAAGTTTTAGTTTGAGTTGGTAATGACCAACAAAGCTGAGTAATAGGTTGGGAATTTCGATGGTTCAAACTTTATTTTATGACATACAAATTGAAAATTTGTTATATCTAGAGAACCTATCTATCACTAAATGAAAACACCAAAAATCTAAAATTATGACTTTAGAAAAATTTTAGTCTCACAAATGACTAATTTGTAAATTCAATGAAGAATCGGCGAAAAAATCATCGCAATTTTTAAAAGTAAAAAAGAAATTTTTAAATCATTCTCATCCCACAAGACTAATTTCCGATAGCAAGGTAAAAGAAAATGAACTACTCATAATCCATAGAGAATAAAACAAAAACACTAAATTTGTATTGAAATTCAAGTCTTAGAAACAAAATTTAAATACAAATACAAAGTACCTTATGTCTTCTCCTCAACACATTTTAGAGTCTCCTAGAAGAAATCTCCAAACTTTTACTCTTACAATACAAAACACACTAAAACATACACTTAAACACTAAAGTGGGACTAAAGTCCTCTATATTAATAGATTTTTTAAAATAACCAAGAGTTGCTTCAAACACTCCTTCAAAATTCAGTCAAATTCAATGGATCTTCTAGAAGAAATGCTACTGGTGATATAGCACCAGTCTTGAAGCTATAGTGCCCTTTGCCCACGTATGTGGCACTATAGCGCCAGGGGTCGGCGTTATGGCGTCATACCATTTTGCACAATTTTTGTTCATTTTTCTTTAATTTTTTCCAAATTTCTATTTCATGTACTTAAAACCAAAAACATACAAAACACATTCCTTTAAAGTGCAATATCACTAAAAATATGCATAAAACGATCATAAAATATGCACTAAAAACATATAATTTTAAAGTGGATCAACCAGTTGTGTTATTTTTATCATCAAGCTTGACTACGAGGTTAGGGATCAGTTACTCTTATATTCATTGTCATATATAAAGTCGCTCTCACACTCCCATCCCATGATTCTTGGTCCCTGACATAAGATTGTAATATGAACAAGCACAAAACTACCAATGGGAACAATAGGTAAGAGAGAATGGGTTGGAGGGCCAAGGCTATTAATGCTTTTTCGATTAGAGCTATCCATCAATTGCTTGATCAAAACCCATTAGTTGACCTTAATGCTGATATTTACTTTTTAAAATGCATCAACTCTTTAAAGGAATAACATGTTCTAATTACCAAAATATTAAATATTAAAATTTTAAAAATCCACATAAGCTAAATGGTCACATGCAAAATACTTGACCTAGATCAAATCATATCACTATATTTCTCATAAAAAAACTAATCTTCAATTTTTTATGACTTTCTTGTGCATAAAAACTTGTTATGTCAACATATAAAAAGTCAACCTTTATGTAATTCCAATGCTACATGTA
>NW_018249786.1:0-815 GCF_001263595.1 Phalaenopsis equestris
TTATATACATACCACTCAATTCTCATGTATTTACAAATCAGACACATGAACTTTAATTATTACACATATAACACAAATCTTTACAATCACTTTTAAGTTTTTAAAAGAAAACCAGACATTTATATGCATAGGGAAGACGGTCTACGTGTAAAAATTCAAGTTTGGGTGTAGATATGAAAATACAAAAGAATTTAGGGGCGTGTATGTAAATCTTCCTAAAGAAACAAAGCTAAGGAAGATGATGAGGATGCTTTATCGTATATAAATTAGTTCGTAATGTTAAATCGGACGAAGCAACCAATTGGCAGACGAGCAATCACCGCATAGGTGACTTGCAAATGCACTCTATCCGAAAAATACGACAATTACATGTGCTTTCTTGGACCCTTTGCAAATGTAATTTTTTTTTTGTTTTCTATTTCTCTTGCATTTTGAGAAAATTTCTATATTGAATAAACACTCTTATCTCCTAAATAAAATTTCTATATAGTTTTTTATTATGTTTCTTATTTATATTGAATTAAGTATTATACTTTGTTAATCTAATTTTTTGTTTTTTTAGAATATATAAATTGAGCATTCAGATGATTTTTTTAACTACTAAACTGATGCATATATACGTGTCCCGATCAAATTATTGAGAATTTGATAAAAATGAAATATATGAGTTGGGATTTTGTCATGAATTTTAATATTTGGATTTATCATGAATTTTAATATTTGTTTGAGAATTTGAAAAATGGATGAAAGGGAGTGGTTGATGTGATTTGTAGATAATAATGTTTAGGTTTGTTTTGTGAGTAATTGCTACTTTT
>NW_018249787.1:0-1406 GCF_001263595.1 Phalaenopsis equestris
AATCAAAGTTATAGTAACCTAAAAATAACATCACATGCCACAAATCACTTTAAAAGTGATGTCAAATCAAATAGAGGTTACTGAGAACAAATAAAGTTAATTTTGAAAGCTATTTTTCTTCCCCCCCATGAAATTTAAATTTTTAAATATTTTGCAATTATTTCTATAAAATGTAGCAGGAAGAAAATGTAAAAATTAAATCTACTTACTACTACAATATGCTATCAAATTCATATACATGCATAATCAGGATAGAATGACAGCATAAGAAAGTAAATCTAGCCTAAAACATGCATGCAATAATATTAAACTAAAAGGAAGTATATTCACTGTAAAATTTCATTTTTCTTCCTACCCCCAAACTTGAATTTTACCATGTATAACATTTAGTGCAGAAAATATAAATACGAAGAAAAATAGTTTAGAAATTCTATCTACCACAAATTTTTATCAGAAACATCTACAATTATTTATTAGGATAGAAAACATGTAGTAGAAAGTAAATTTAAACTAAACATGCTAGAAAGAAATTAACTTAATAAACTTCTAACTAGCATAGCATGGATCAGTATTGGAATATAAAAATGGTCTTCAAGTCTTATAAATTATAACACAAACACAAACACAAACACACAAACAAGATAAATGAGGTCAATTCTTCCTCCATCTCATCGCATCCCACTAACTTACTTCCAATTTCTAACGGAATCCCTACACAAATATTTTGGGTGCTTATAAATGATTTTATATATTATAATCCCAAAGATAAGATTATCCCTGATATATTGGTTCTCGAGCACCAACACCGGACATCACCCTATCCCAACAATTAAGCACCTCTAACAGTTATAAGTATAGTGTAAAATCATCCATAAGTATGTAAAATCATCCCTAAGTTACTTATCAAATAGGTTCGCAACTCCTATCAAATGAAAACAAATTCCAAGAAAAGAAAGTAACAAAATTGAGATGGAACTATCGCTGTAAATATTCAAAATGTCTTTTGTAAAACTCAAGTCCGGGTGAGGCCCGAGTTGTAGAGGACTCTTCAATCCAACTACTACAAGGGAACATACGAGTCTAACCATAATAAGAATTTATTGAATCATCTCCCTCATGACACACAAAAAGCAAATCAAAACACTAAAAATCCAAACATCTACCTAACATAAAGCAAACAGATCAATCCACACTAAAGCAAACACAATACAACATTAATAATCTTGACTCTTAAACATAATCAAAT
This sequence comes from Phalaenopsis equestris, assembly GCF_001263595.1. Taxonomy (NCBI): domain Eukaryota; kingdom Viridiplantae; phylum Streptophyta; class Magnoliopsida; order Asparagales; family Orchidaceae; genus Phalaenopsis; species Phalaenopsis equestris. Next base: position 1,247 of record NW_018249787.1, read on the forward strand.
CACACAGATAACTATGGGTTGCCTCCCATAAAGCGCTTGGTTTAATGTCACTAGCCCAAGAAATGATTCCACCTGGATCAAAATTCCAATTAAGTAATCCTTGATCAATCGTCCAATCTTTTCCAGATCGAGGGATTCCTACAAAGTCCTCAAATTTAAA
>NW_018249787.1:1741-1966 GCF_001263595.1 Phalaenopsis equestris
GAATTTCTTCCATTGGTCTTTCGATATCCTTATCCTCTTTTCTCAACACAAATTTTTTTTGAAATATATCCTAAAATTCTCTTCCAAGTCTTAGTTCAATAATTTTATCTTGTTCATCATTCAATTCAGGTTTTTCTTGTGATTGAGTCAAATCTAAAGATATAAAGACTAGTAGTGTAGATGAATTCCATAAATTGGTAGACTTTTAAATAGTATAGGGTACAT
>NW_018249788.1:0-9560 GCF_001263595.1 Phalaenopsis equestris
GCAACCTTATTTATAAATTGGATATAAAAAAAATCTTATAATACTATTGATTGGGGATTTATTATGAGTGTTCTAGCTGCTAGGGGTTTCCAACCTGAATTTTTTCTCTCATTCAAAGATGGCTGTTGAATAATAAACATTCTATCCTCATTAATGGGCAAGCTTGGGGCTCGTTTACTGCCATTAGAGGGTTAAAGCAAGAGGACTCTTTCTCACCTACTATTTTTATTCTTGCAATGGAATACTTATCCAGAATGCTTGACAAGTCCCTCCTTAATCAGAATTACTCCAAATTCCACTATAAATCAAACATGGCCATCTCTCATCTTCTTTTTGCTGATTACATTATGGTTTTCTCTAGTGCCTATAAAAGTGCTGTTAGAAAAGTCTACAATTTCCTGCAATGTTTTCAATCCCAATCTGGAATGCATTTTAGCCACGCTAAATGCCAGCTGTTCTTCATTAAGAAGTCTCCCACTAACTACAAACAATGGATTGCCAACTACATTGGATTTTCTATTGCTCATACTCCTATTAAATACCTTGGTGTGCTCCTTATCAGGGGTAGGGTTAAGAAAACTCAGTTTGATGAAGTTCTACTCAAAATAAACTCCTATCTTGCTGGCTGGTCTCACTCCTTTCACTCTAATGGTGAAAAAATTACCCTTCTAAGAAACATTCTTCTAACATTCCCCAACTACATCCTCCAAACAACTTATATGAAGAAGAGCACACAGATTCAACTTGAAAGGGATTTTAATAGATTTTTGTGGTCTAGCCAAAGGCAACAACTACACTGGGCTTCTTGGCAAAAGGTTGCTAAACCCACTCTGACAGGGGGAATTGGGTTTAAAGGGCTTCATCAACTATGTTAGATCAACCTCTACAAACAGAGGATCAAATTCAGAGCTCAGGCTTCTTTGTGGGCTAAATTCATGATGGGTAAATACTATAAATTGCAACACCCATCAACTGTAGTTAGGAGAATTGAGGATTCCCAAATTTAGTCTAATATTCTTAAAGTGAGACAAAGTGCTAAGGAGATGTTCCTCTGGGAGCTGGGTGATGGCAAAGTAAATTTATGGCTGGACTATTGGTGTCCTAAAGAGTGGTTGGGCACCCCAATTTCATTTTTCTTAACTACCACATGACCAAATTTGACCAATTTGACCATTATGACCAAAACCCCAAAATTGCCTTTAAATGACCAATTGTCCCCAAAATTACCTCAAAGGTTCATCAATTTGGTCCCAATTTTCCCCAATTTCAATTCTAAACTCAAATTCACCTTCCATAGGACCAATATGAACCAAATACAAGCTCAATTGACCCATTATTTGAGCCCAATTTTGATCTAAATCAAACTCCCAATTTTGGCCATATTACTTAATCTCACCAAATTGAACGTATAGCCCACTCAATTTACCATAATTTATGTTGAAAACTCTTCATAACACTCCTACATATCAGACTTGACCTTCAATTTTCTTTAGTGAAACCCCAATTTCATTTAATATTGACTCACGTTCAAAAGCCCCAATTTTGCCCTAAATTGGCAATACCTCAAAGTTCCACCAAATTGATTGCCTTAACCCCAAAATTGGCACCCAATTTATCTTTAAGACTCTTCATCACATTCCTATTGACCATTCTCAATAATGAGTTTGGACTTAGCCCATGCGTAGCCCAATCTAGACCCAAGTCGCCCAACATGCCCAAATTGACCAAAATCCCAAAATCCTTCAAATTGAGCCCCCAATTGAACTCAAAATCATTTCAAGTATTCCCCAAAAATCTTCATGACAATCATCTACATAATGTTGATCAATTAATTGTGCTCAAGGTCTTGGCGTTCCTAGCCCAAACCCAAGCTTTGGCCAAATTGACCTACAAAGACTAACCTAGACATGTCAAAAAGACTAACCTAGCCATGTCAAATTGGCCAAACAAAGATCATAATTGTGCTCAAGGTCTTGGCGTTCCTAGCCCAAACCCAAGCTTTGGCCAAATTGACCTACAAAGACTAACCTAGACATGTCAAATGACTAACCTAGCCATGTCAAATTGGCCAAACAAAGATCACCACAGCCATTAAGCCCTTCCTTTGGACAAGAATAAACCCTAAAAAACCCACCAAACCAAGATATGGACCAATGGGTCCCTAAATTAAGGGATTTATGCCTATATTTGGGTCTTAAGCCAAAATCCTCACCAGTATGACTAACCCTTGGGGTTAAGTGATAATTGAACCACCCCCTGGCCCATCTGACCTCTTGGCTAGCTCCCCTGTTCTTACCGGCTGGCCTAGTGGCCAAAAAACACCAAAATTGTGAGCCACCTCCCCTAAATCCAAACCCAATTCAATCCTTGAGGCCACCTCATCTAATTTTAAGTTTAGAGCCTCTCTGCCCTCCACATAGGTAACACTTTGCACCCTTCAATTGACCCATAGAGCCACCATTGACCATTTTTTATAAAAGCTCACCTCCATGGACAAGGGGAGAGGCACTAAAATTTTCTCAAAGAGAGACCTCCAATTTGATCCCACAGCCTCTTTGAGTCCTCCTCAGCTCAAGCCAACAATTTTCCCTCACTAATCCCCACTGATGAAGCTCAATTTGGAGCTCAAACTTCTGCCGAAACTAGGACAAAACTCCCCATAGCTCCACAGTCCACTAAACTCCAATTAAACTCACCCACACCATCACCACAGTGAAAGAAAAGTAAGCCCCATCAAATCCCCCTCATACAGGGCCCCTAGCATAGCTCTAGACCAACACCTGAAATCGAGCTTGGTCGAATTCGTACCTAGACCTTTCACCACAGCTCACCACAGCAAGAGGCTCAATCTCAATCCCTAGCCTCCTTAGACCTCCACAAATGTGCTGAGCACCTTTGATTGAAGCTTCCCTTCTTAGAGCAAAGGTATTGAACTTCCCCTCTTCCCGAGCCTATTTTGATTCTCTGTTTGATTAAAGTTAGTTTCATGGCATGTTTAATGTATGGATATGTTCTACTAGTCAAGAAGAGAATTTAAAAAAAAATCACTTGATTTGGTTAAGAAATGTGTGAGATATTAAGGTTTGAAAATGAACTGTTCTCGGGCTAGGGCATCGGGGACGGTGACCACACGTCGTTGGATCGCGCGTGTATCGCACGGATGACTCTGATCGCTCCGGATGGAGAGATGGAACGAAAAGGCGGGATGTGTGGCTACTGGCATGGAAGGCGGTATTAAATAAGATCATGTCGCGTGGAGCTTCGGAGCCACCGTAGGTCGACGCGGCACCGCGTCACTTAAGTAGAAAAATAAGGCTTTTTCTGATTTATTTAATTCCCTAAACTTTAAAACAAAAATTCATAACTTGGTGTAAAGAAATCACAAAAATAAAATAAAAATATCATTTTGCTCAGTAAATAGAGGAAAATAATGTGAAAATGGTTTGAAGTTCATTTGATGCATATTTTATTTTTAATTAATTAAATAAATTTTTGGACATTTTGATTCTCTATGCATGTAGTAATCACACTATGGTTTGAACTCCATGCATGTAGACATTTCACCATAACTTAAAATTTTGGCATGTTGTCACTTAAGAAACATTTTCTAATTTTTTCAAAGTCAGAGAAGATCTCTAGACAGGGATCCATATTTTTCCAGTTTGTCTATTATTTGCATAAATTAATCATAATAATTAGCATGTTGCTTAGAAAATTTCAAAAAAAATTTGGAAGGTTTGCTATGAACAGAGAATCCTTTGGAAAATGTTTCATGAGATAAGTCATTAAAAATGTACATAAGTTTCACAAACCCTAAAATACAAAGAAAATCAATTTTGGGAAACATAAACATCTAAATGATTTAATTTTAACTCTACACTATAATTTGAAGTCTACAGAACTCCCCATAAAAATTTCAAAATATTTGGAGCTCATTTGATAACTCAAATTGATTTTCTATGTTAAGTGTCATTTTTAACACTAAAATGATTTTTAATAATTAAAATATAACTCAAAAAATTATAAATTAAACTCAAAAAATTATTAAAGTTGGTTCTTGGAGTTTTTTGTGATCATAGAAATTTTCTAAAAATAAAATAGTAATTAAAATAAAAACTTTATTTTTAGCCTATTTTTAATATTTAAAAAATTAAAAATCATAAAAATCATAAAAAATAATAAAATTAATGGAAATGTTCTAAATTGTTTCCTAAGAACTTAGGAATAATTAGAATATTTTTCCTAATTTTCTAAGTCAATATATTGAATTTTGAAGCTTATTTGAAATATTTTTCCTATTTTTATAAGTGAGGATATTGAATTTGAAGCTTAAAATAATTTTTAAAGGCTAAAAACGTATTTTGAGTAAAATAATTCTAACAATTCAAAGAAAAGTTAGAAAAATGTGAAATTTTTTTCTCTATTTTCCCTAACCTTATAAATATTTAATAAAAATATAAAACTTAATTTTCCACATTAAAAATATTTTATGGTTAATAAATGCTCCAAAATTTAAAATAATTCTAATAATTCAAATAAAACTCAATAAATCATGAAATTTGGTCCCAATGATTCCCTGGTCTAAGTCTACTTCCAAAAAAATTTCAAGGGATTAGAATTTTACTTGGTCAAGTTATGGATTTCTTTTTGAAAAATCCTATTTTTACATAAAAACAAATATTTAAATTAAATTTAATTTTAAAAAATTACATTCCCTCCTCTGATGTCTTAATTGAACCTTGAGTAAGGTTGGATAAAAATTCGAAAGTCATTTGAATTAAATTTGACAAATTATGAAGTGATAGAGTCTTTGGGGCAAAAGTGTAATTTTGGAAATTTGGCCTTAATTAACATTTAGGCTTAATTCAAGAAGGGGAAATGGACAACCTTAAATCTTGGTTAACATATTTGGATGATTGAAACATAAGGGGTTAATTGGTAGAAACCAATCTCACTTTTTCCTAGTTGAAGGATGAATGTGTAAATTCCTTAAATTATAAAACTTTGGTAGTTTATCAAATTAAATGATCCTAGACTTAGGGGCATGATTTTGGGTGTTAATAACTCACCAATTTAATACCCCTATTTAATGATTCAAATGAATTTTAAAAATTTTGATAATGAATCATCATCACCTAAAAATTCAATCTTTTCAAAAAAAAATATAATAACTAATATATCTAACAAAATCTTAAGGGCTTAGTAGTGACCTAAGCTAAATCAAATCTGATTAAATGAGGATTAGAAAAGTAAAAATAATTAAGATTGAACACCTTTAAAACATTACAAGCCCAAATTAAAAAGTTGGCTAAGTGACTTGATGACATTAACTGGTCTCTTTAAGGGTCTTCACCCACATAATTCTCAAATTAAATTATAAATGATAATTACCCTACTCTTAGGGATAATTGAAACATCAATGTTCACTGAGCATTAAAGGTATTTATAGGATGAGTTATCAAGCAACATAATAAGTTTAAATGAGCTCGAGACTTTTCACCAGACAGTGAGAGGGAAGCATGGAACTGCTTCTTTCTCAAGAGCTGTTGGATACCTCGGAGGTCTACTAAACTTAATATTTTTTTCTTAACAAATATCATCCTGACAAAATCATCCTTAACCAAGTCAATAAGGACCCACCAAGGTATGCCTTAGGGTTGGGTAGATCACCAAAACCTTACTTTTCTGCTTTATGTAAAATGCTCTCATATGCATTTTGAATTTCAAGTGGTGGAACGAGAAGACTCGCCAGGTACACTTTTTATAGTTTACAGTACCGCCTTTTTTGTACTTTCATATTGTACACTTTTATGCTTAAAAAAGTTGCATGAATAAACAACGATGCCACCCTGCATGAAAACCAAAACTATTAGGATAGCCACAAAACCAAAACCCAAAACCAAAATTAAAATAAACCAAGATAAAAATCACCTCCACAACATTCAAAATATAAAACAACTCAAAATTTAATCACAACCATCACAAAAACTACAATTAAAACTAAATTAAAATGCCTCTATCTGATGGTTGGGAATCCCTTTGAGGAGGTAACCTATGGTTGCTAACAAGGCTTCCTACGGTCTAAATAAAAGTATGGAACTCATTAAGTTGAGTTTAGTAAATTCATTTGGACTAAGTGAATCCAATAGAAAATAGTGGCACCAAAATGAGATAATCGTGGGATCCTAACCGGTGTCACTCTAATCAACTTTGACATCCCCCATAACATTTAAAGAACTTCAACCATAGGGCCACCTGATTTTTCATCATAATTTGACACCCTAAAAAACTTAAACTCATCACGATAAGGAGTTTGGAGCTAGTCTGGTGGGCAGCACGACCATCTTCAATAATAAAACCTGTCTTCCCCAGCTAAACATTTCCTTCCTTAGAATTAAACAACCAAGCCATAGGATTTTGAGGTTCTCTGCTTATGCAACATAAATTCTTACCTCATCTTTAGGCCTTTGAACAGCTAATATGGCAGCGCTGATTCAATAGTGAAGTGAATAGCAGCAATCCTTACAGACTTGATCTCACCTTCCGAATGAGCTCCCTCCTATCGTTCCACACAAGTGTAAGCCCTAATTAAATGAAATTGGCAGGATGAAACATTAAAATAATTTCTCCTCAAAATTAGAGCAAAACAATAGGATAGACTGTGATGTCACCAAGATTTTCCTCTGGATCTATGACGTCCCCTAGTTCTTCCTTCTTTGGATTCCAAAAACAAAATGCTCAAAATTTGAGCCAATCTCATTTCACACCTCTCTATCTAATATCATTAGAAAGTCCTATCCTTTGACCTCCTTAAAGATAATATTTTCTTATTTTTATGGAGAGCTTTCTTAAGTGAATTTGGTCTTTTATGATGTAATTAACTATAGAGGCTTGCCCTTATAGGAAGCTTGTCCGAACCCAACTTAATAAAAACCCTATTTAATTCTTCATAATAAATAGGGGAAATTGTCAGGAAATAAAATGGTTTCACAGACCAAACAAACATCGTACATTTCTTAGTTTATTTGATCGAGCCTCACCCTCAAGTCTTGTGTTTATCCTTTGGGATAGATACAGGATTTGAGGTATAGCACTCTTTCATTTAAACTATGAAAAATATGGGGTTAGTTTGATTTCAGCAACTGGATTTAAATTCTGGTGACTGACAGCTTCCAACGGGCAACTCCTCCAAGCAAAATATTGCCGACAGCTTCTGGCGACTACTCGGGATTGACTTTTCTCTCCATTTAAATAAAGAAATATTATCTTCACACATCGGTAATGTGTCAATATCCCTCTTGGACCAAATTACCCTTCTTTCGTTGACATACTTTACCCATTTCTTTTTTACCCATTTCTGTCTTGAGAAAGTACGACCAACTCTTTGGACTTCAGGACTGTCTGGTCCATGTTCAATCACATTTGAATGGAGGGGCTCAGGAGGCGATTAAAGACTCTTTTAATCTTCATGTGGGGCCGGACCCCAATAGGTGTGTTGGGGGGCTTGTTCCCCTTGGGCATTGGGCATTGTGTGTTTCTAAATGGGCCCCGCACTGGGTCTCAAAACACTTCACAACTCCTTTTCGACTTTAATTTTCTATTTTGCAAATTAAATCAAATTGTGTTGTGCTGCGCACGCTTTAAAATTTTCATATATTAATTAAAATTTTCTACTTTCAAATTACCTTTTTTACAAAAAAAAATCCCCATAAACTAAGACTTACCCAATCTATAGATCAACCTCTGTTAGTTTTTAGTGCTTGCACTAAAGATTACAAGGTTTTGGCCATATAACTAACCCCAGAGCTTTTTGTTTTAAAGCTGCTGCGATGGCCTACCCAACGCTAACTTTTTCTTGCAACTTGCCGACAAGCCATGAAGCTCGCAATGTTGCTCCTACCATTAACTTTGGAGCCAGATTTGAAGACCTCAAAGTTATCCTAGAGAAGGCCCCGTTTGTCGCGATGAAAGTCACCGCTCCAGAAGTTCAGGAGCCGTCTGTTGAGTTCAACCTGAGCTGTCTTCAAGAATTGCCTTCTTCTAAGAAGGCCAAGACTACTGTTGTCGCCCCGACAGCTACCAAGCCTACTGTTCCCGCTGCTGCTAAGGGGAAAGTGCTAATGGTCATTGAAGATCTGACTAAAGGATTGGTCATCCCGCCATTAGTGTTTGAAATTGGATCAAGTTCAAATACTGCACCACTAACTCAAACTCAAAGGAGAAACCTCAATAGGAGAGTTTGGATGGCCACTAAATCCCAGCCTCCTGAGGAGATATTCAGTAAGGAAGATACTCACCAAGATGAATCAAGATTACTGGAAATATATCCACTTCTGCGGGGAAGTAGATTCAATCCTTTACTGGATCCCAATGGACACGAGAGTATCCAGAAAATTGCCATCGAATTACCGAGACTTCATGGACAGGGTATGGAGCAAAAGAAACCTACTTCTGTTAGTTGAGTTAGTTCAGATTTTCAGAGACTAGCTGCCAAAGAGGGCTGCTCAGTTAATGATTTACTTAAATGAGTGTGACATGCAATTTCCCCTCGTATGAAGAAAGAAATTTTGAAGGATGTTAAGTCCGACGTCAAATCTGCCAGACAATCTCAGAAGTTAACTTGAAATTTGCCTACTCACATTCCCGTCTGGTTTCGCTTGGGAAGCAGAATTGATATCGCTATTATTACCACTTAATCTACCACTACCAGGACCACAGGCCATTAACCGGTTAAGTCAAGGCTGGGTCCAAGAATCCTACCGATTACTCACTACAAAGACATTCCTAAAATTCTACAGGAAAAGATGAAGAAATTACCAGTACTGTAGTTGGTCTGCACCATGGGGAGCATACTTCCCTTCGACATACCAATGTTTCTGCTACGACACTTTTTCCTTAGACATCATCATCAAAGAAAAAGGTGTGGATACTAATGTCGACTTAATGCTTATGCACAACATAACAATAGTTCTGATGGTATTTTTCACTTATATTTCCTTATTTTACAAATAAACCAAATACTTGATCTTGAAGAAAAATAAGAATTTAAATTTTTAATTTATATATATTTATATTGAGATACTACGCAAGTATATGTATCGTTATCAAAAAATATACGACTTTTTGATTAAGACCTGAATATCGAACCCATAGGGAAGATTATGCAATATGCACTTTTTAGAAAGCTTTTCTATTTTTAAAAACATAATTACTTAAACTAAAAATGATTTTTGTAGGAATTTAAAATTTAAATACTTTTGGTATTTTTGATATTTTAACAAAACAGTAATAACTTAAAAAGATAACTAATTTTTTTGTAGAAGAAAAGTACTTAATATGAAAATACATTTTTTCTTATCATGAATTAGTAATAAGTGTAGGAATTCTGTTGTGGAAGTATGCAAATTGTGTTTTGTTAAATAGGAGCAATAATATTCTTTACCCTTACTAGAGATATTATAAAGAACATTGGCTAATTTAAGATTTGAGTAGTTTTGAGGATCGGCTAGGCAGGGAAGATACTAGCTCTCACTCTAGAGTTCCCTTGATTCCCTCCACCT
>NW_018249788.1:9749-14492 GCF_001263595.1 Phalaenopsis equestris
TCTTACATGTTCTCACAATAAATTTTAACATCTGGATTGGCCAAATCATGAAGTAAATGAAGTGCATGGATTTAAATCATCACAACTTCTTCCAACATTAAAGATCAATACTCTCCACAAATTCCATCCAAAACTTAATTACTTATCAATTTATAAAGAAAGATAAGGAAAACTACTCAGAATCCATGGAGAAAACAAAACCACACTTCAATTTAAAAGAAGAAATCATTGTCAAACCAACAACAAGTCTCGATTAAAACCAAAAGTAGTCTAAAACAAAAAGATAAAAACTTATCTCAAGTCCTCCACCAAACTCTTGAAGTTCCTTTGAATCTGTTCTCTTTTACAATACTCTCAATATAAAACTAAAATAAAGAAAAGATAAATATGTGGTGCCTAAATCTCTTTTAACTAACTCCCTCTCTTCCTTCTTTTATAATTTTCCTCGAGGTGCCTTCATATCTCTTCAAAATTTGTCTTGATTCGATGTATTTACATAAGAGATGCATCCTTTCATGATAAGTTTTGTCCATGGTGGTTACAACCACCTATTAAGCCAATGGGTGCCTCAAAAACCTCTTCAAAATTCATGAAAATTCATTTTACTCTAGTAACTGCCACTGACGCTTAAGCGCGTGGTCTTGGCGCTTAGGCGCTCCCTTCTCTGTTTAACCGATAATTTAGCGTCGGATCCAAAGCTTAGGTGTCAAAACTCTTCTGCACAATTTTTCACCTTTTTGCTCCAAATTTGATCTTTTTTCACTCCTTTAAGCATTTTTTCCATTTTTACTTGTATCTGCAAAAAAAACACAAATACCTTCCATTAATGAGCAATATCTCAAAAATATGAATAAAAATGTGTCTAAAAATACTATAAATTTTAGGTGTATCAAAGTCCCCCAAACTTAAAATGTTACTTCTCCTCAAGTGACACTTCACTCTTTAAAAACCAAATTTGTATGATATGTATATGAGTTTCTTTAGGAGTTACTAAGATTTAGATTTAGAAATATAGTAATCCAATTTAGAAAAATTAATTAGTAAATGAGACCAACTTAAAGTTTTAAAATTTTAAAATTTAAGAACTATGAAAATATGAGTTCTTATCTAATTCAGAAATATTGTAAGTTCTCTAAATTTAGATTTTAGTTCTTTTATTTTCTCTACTTTAAAAATTTTATTAAAAATAATTCTACTTACTATATTATATTTATAAGCTTAAGATTTTATCAAGTTTTATACTTTAAAAAGATCAAATGTAGAACCAATTTTTGATTAGGCACTAATCCTCAAGCTTCAGTGTTATACTTTAAAAAGATCAAATGTAGAACCAATTTTTGATTAGGCACTAATCCTCAAGCTTCTCCTCCCTTACATTTCTTTTCTTTTCTTTTCTTTTCTTTTTCTTTTCTTTTTCTTGTTCTTTTCCTTTTTCTTTTTCTTTTTTTTTTCTTTTTCAGGCAAGGATTACTATATCTGGATAGACCTTTAATGATTTTTAATTACACTTCTCCTTTCCTAAAGTAAAGTCTTGATATAAAACTTTTTCTTATAGATATAATAATAGTTTTGAAAATCATTTTAATAAATGAAATTTAAGTATTAAAAATAAAAGTTTAAATTTTCTAAATTTTTCAAAAATACAATTTTTCTTACTAAATATAGTCACTTATATTAATCATTTTCTATAAAAAAAATTTTTAACATAAAGTTTTTCTTCATTAATTAAATTTTTAACTAAATTTTCTTACTCATTTCCAAAATCAAATTTTACTTCCCTAATATAACTTCATATACATAATCAATTTTTCTTTTAAAATTCAAATTCATTTGTCAACAAATAAAATTCATGTTTAGAAAATGTTTTTCATCCCTCCCTTAAACTTTATTTTTTTTAACAAATTAAACAGTTTAGCATCAAATAATTATATAGGCATGAATGAAAATTGAAATAACATGCTAACAAGAATATAACATGAATTTTTACATCCTAATTGTACAAGTATAAAACTAAAGATAAGAGTAAAATTAATTTTGATCAAATTTTCTAATATTTTATTTTAGTTTAACATGTAGAGATTCAATAGACTTCTAAACAGTGGGTATAAAAGCAAACAACACACTAACATGATAAAAGAAAAATACAAGGTAGCAATTTTTTAATTTTAAAATTAAGATCTAAGCTAGCAAGATTTTTAACTTTAAAAAAAAGACATGGAATTAAGTTATGTTCTAGACTAACCAATGCACAGTACTAAAAACAAAAATAGTCACTACCCTAAAATTTTAAAAACAAAATACTATCTAACATAACAATAGAACATAAAAATTCAAAACACAACATAAAACATAGTCCACAACATCACATAACTGCATCTGTAGTTGTACTACATCACAGAGTTCATAACAAAACACAAACATAATAATACATCAAACCAAATCAAGTCCAACACATCATCTCTCATCTCTACTCCTCTCCACTCTCAGAATCACCACTATACCATTTTTCTTTAGGCTCATAGTCAAGATATTGAGGATATTAAGGAAATACTACTCTTTGGTCACTTCTAATTAGGCCCTCCAGAGCTGGGTATAATTTCTCCTCAAAGTCACTCTTTCTCCTATTATACCTTTTTGTATGCTCAGCAAAATGTTGTAAACTTTTTAACTTTATCCGCGGTAAAGTGGATATGAGCCATCATCTTCTGTAATAACTGCTCTTGAGTCTTAGTTGACTCACCTCGAGATGTAGAGCAGATGGTCTTGATGAATATGCAACAGAGGTAGATGCAGCAGACGTATCTAATCCATAGCTCCTAGAAAATCCTCCTCTTCAGCCAAAAATCGAATGCTCCGAATAAGTCTTCACATTCACTTTCGTAATGGGATTCAGAGGCAACAGAACATCTTCCCAACTATCATACTTTACTCCAGCCTGCTTGCATAAAGAAAATATCAAGGAAGCAAATCCCATACCTGCAGTAGTAGCAACAGCAGCTGAACTGATGATAGTGTGATAGATCAAAGCCCCTATGTTGATGGGCTTTCCCTCTTGAATACAATAATTCAATGTTGCTCTCTCTGGTCACTTCATTGAGATGATTTGTAGGAAGTAGGAGAGCAGATATAAAATAGTGTCAAGCCTTTGATGGTGCACACAACTTTGACGTTAGAAAATTTACTCTCCTCTCATTTTTAATCTTCCAAAGTCCTCTTCCAACAGTCAAATAAAATATGATCTCATCCAATTCCGCTTTTGTAGGACTATAATTCACATAAAAACACAAAGTCTATGGTGGTAAATGGTAAAACAAGTTGATTACCTCTGGATTAAAAGGTACCAACTTCCCTCGAACCATAACTCGATCTTCCTCAGCCTCTGGGAGATTTGCATAAAACTCCCTTACAATAAAAATTACAGTGATGGCAGAGAAACAACAGAACTGTTCCCAATGTCAGTGGACTATCAGGTCTTCCATTTCTCCACCTGGACTCTTAAAACATCGCTCCTGAATCAATTTTCATGACTATAGAGCGTCATTATATCGATCCCAAGCTTTTGAACTGGCAAATTTGCTTGAATTAGATGGGCTCTTTCCTTTGCTCCTTTTCATTCTTGGTGTCATTCTACAAATTTGATAAATTCCAAAAATAACTTTAAAAATCAAGTTTAAATCACTAAGCTAAACTTCAAAAAGCACTAACTAAACTTTCCAAGTAAATTTCAAAGATCTTTCTTCACTTTTCACCATGAATAGTAAATTTTTTAAATCTTCCAAATGTGCTTAAAATATATGGTGAAAGTCTAAAATTTTTTAATAGAAGTAAGGCCCTTACCTCAAAGAACTTGGATCTAGCAAATCTCACTTGATTCCACCAAGAAATATCCATATTTCACTTGCCCTAGCCCTCAAAATTGCAAACTCTAGAGGCGTTAAAAAAGGCCTTTTCGGACAAAAAATTCACTTTTAACCGTTTGCGAACTAGCTTTTGTGAACCGGCGCTTAAGCGCAGGTAACTGGCGCTTAGGCGCCTGCCTCTCAAGTTGGCTCTCGCTTAAGCGCGAGATGTGGCGCTTAGGCGCCAGTGCACAATTTTTTAAAGTTTTAATTCAAAGTAAAATGCACTCTTAGCCAAAGTAAACCACCCCTAAATGGTCTCAATGCACTTAAATGACTATTTTTTACTTCCTATAACTCCCTTCTCTCTTAAAATTTTCCATAATAATTAATTCAATTAAAGGCTAAAAATAACGCAAATTTTCACAAAAACAAACTTATATTAATTCACAAACAAGTAAAAACACATTTAACAATTAGTTCTCTCTCTAAATAGTCTTGGATGAGAAAATTTTCCTAAGTACAAAACACTTAACACAAATTCACAATTAAACACATAAGTTACACAACACTAAACACAAGACATGAACACTAACACACTTAAAAACATGACTCCAAACACACAATTCCTAACACTTAACTTAATGCCACTCTTCACTAGAAGGAATGAATTCTTGTTTCTTAGTCGTCTCTCCAGGAATATAGAGTTGATAAAATGGACGGTGGTGACGAGCTCTAATACTATCATCTTCAATCCACTTTTGCTTAAGGAACATCGCCTTATCTGCTTCCTCTACATAACTGGTATGGTTGAATTGTATCTTAAGTTGCCACACAATATGTTCTAGATGAGCATGCAATTTAAGCACCTTAGTCTCTAATACAGATATAGTATTCTCCATCT
>NW_018249788.1:15670-16437 GCF_001263595.1 Phalaenopsis equestris
AAATGGTCCCATGAAATCTAATCCCCAAACATCATATTTCAACTTCTAGCAAATAATTGAAGGGCATCTCATTTCTTCCAGAAATATTGCCTACTCTTTGACTTCAATCACAAGTTTTGATATAACCATTAACATCTCTAAAAATTATAGGCCAATAAAATCAAGATTGTAGAATTTTGTAAGTTGTTTTATCAAACCAAAATGTCCCCCAAAATCAGAATTATGAAATTTTTGGATGATTCCATAAGTTTCTTTGAATGGTACACATCTTCGAATGATTAGATCCTTTCCTTGTTTATACAAATATGGGTTATCCCAAAAATAAGTCTCAGCTTTAGAAATAAATTTCCTCATTTGTCGGTATCTCATTCCATAGGGTTTAAGATCACTAACAATATAGTTTACAATGGCGGCAATACAAGGCACACCACGGAACACGCCACTCATTTACAGTGAACAATTATTTATCTGGAAAATTTTCATTAATTTCTTTTCAAAACAGAGTGGTTTTTCTAACTCAAGCCTGGACAAATGATCAGCAATTTGATTTTCAGTCCCCTTAAAAAATGAACAGCAATTTGATTTTCAGTTCCCTTCCGATCTACTATTTCAAATCAAATTCTTGTAAAAGAAGAATCCATCTTATTAGTCTCGATTTAGTATCCTTCTTTTTCCTTAACTACTTAATAGCAGAAAGATCTGTATGCACTATACAATGAGATCCAATCAAATATGATCTAAATTTATCAAAGGCATATACTATTGCT
>NW_018249788.1:16447-60527 GCF_001263595.1 Phalaenopsis equestris
TAAGAGTTTTACTAGCATAGTAAATAACTTTGAAAATTTTATTATATCTTTGTCCTAAAACAGCTCCAATAACATAATCACTTGCATCACACATAAGTTCGAAAGGTTTTTCCTAATTTGGTGAAACTATAATTGGTGCAGTGATTAATTTTTCTCTTAATGATTTAAAAGCTTTTAGGCATTCCTCATCAAAATTTAAAATTGCATCTTTCTCCAGTAAATGACATAAAGGCTTAGCAATCTTAGAAAAGTCCTTAATATATCACATGTAGAATCCATCATATCCTAAAAAACTCCTAATTTCCCTTACATTTGTTGGATAAGGTAAATTAGAAATTACTTAGATTTTAGCAGGATCTACTTTCATACCATTTTCTGATATTTGATGACCTAATATAACTCCTCCTGCTATCGTAAATTAACATTTTTCCTAGTTAAGTACTAAATTTGTTTCTTCACAGTTCTTAAGAACTTTAGATAAATGTTCTAAACATGAATCAAATGAAGTTCCAAACACTAAAAAGTCATCCATAAAGATTGCAATCCCTTTTTCAATTAAATCACAAAAAATTGCCATCATACATATTTAAATGTAGCAGGGGCATTACATAAACCAAAGGGCATTCTTCTAAAAGAGAAAGTACCATAAGGACTGGTAAATGTTATTTTCTCTTGATCCTCGGGAGACATTTGAATTTGGTGATAACCAGTAGCATTTTTACTAATGAAATTCTCATGAAGTTATTTTTCATATAGTACTTCTAAGCAGCCTTAATATGACGAATTACAATTATTCTTGAAATGAATAGACAACCAAAACTCTTAGACTTAAGTACTTTACATTCTCATATTCTTAATTTATTTTAAGTTACTAAATTTTTTTTCTAAAGTCTTACAATTATCTTTATAAAACAAAAATAGTAGAAGTTCTTAAGTGAAGCTCACTACCTTAAGTCATATTTTTTATGTTGTAAAAAGGTTACTTGAGGAAAAGTAACAGTTATGTTTGGAGGATTTTGATACACCAAAAAAAATTTAATTTTTCATATGTTTCTACGGCTTATATTTGGTGATATTGCACTTTAAAGAAAGATATTTTCATTCTTTCTTGAAGGTGTAGTAATTCTAGGCATTTGGAGCTTAAAGGATGCAAAAAGTACAAATATTGGAGCCAAAAATGGCATTTTCCAAAAATTAAACTAGCGCCTAGGAGCCAGAACTGGCGCATATGCGCCAGAATAAAGAGAAGACGAAGCCTATGCACCAAATTTCAGCGCCTAGGCGCAAGAGATGGTTATTTTCACAAATGCATTAAATTTGGATGGATTTTGAAGAGGTGCCTATGCAGACTCTTGGGAAATTCATCAATATATTATAAATGGGTGCTTTAATGTCAGAATAAGGGTGTGTGTTGATTATCAGTGAGAGGAGCGTAAGTTCTAAGTTGGTGGAGAGTGTTGTAAGTGTCTCTAAGAGTTGTAAAAGGAGAAAAAAAGTGAGAGATTCTTCTTACTTACATTTATAAGAGAGATTTGAGTGTTATTATAAAGATAGAAAGAGATTCAAAGGAACTTTAAGGGATTTACTTGGGGAAGAGAATGAGTTAAGTTATTTTAGTTTTTTTCTTGTTTTATAAACTTTTTTATATATATATAATCCTCGTTTTATTATATCTTGCACATGAATTATGAGTAGATTTCTCTATACTTCTTCCTACAAAGAGAAATAGTCATGTGAAGAATTAAGTTGTTGTTAAATATTTTAATTTCATATTTGTGATGATTCAAACTTCAAACTTCATTTAATTTTCAATCTGGCCAATTGATTTGTTAAAATTTATTGTGAAACATATGATCCGAGAGTCCTATGTTTTCCACAAGAAATTAAGCGTCAAATTCAATTTCATGGATCGAAATTTTGTTCATGGGGTTGAGTAAAAATAAATAAGGAAATACTAATTGATGGGCATAAAATTGGAGATTTTTAGATGACAGACTAAAATCCTCAATTTGGTCTAGGTATTTGGAAACTGAAGTTAGATGTTAGCCCTCAGGCGAGGGGAACATGAGAACACTGGAGTGAGAGTCATTATCTTCCTAGCCTAACCATAAATTTAGGGATTAAACACTGGATTAGCAAATGTTCTTTATAACTTGTAAAAAGGATAAAGAATATAATTGCTCGTATTTGACACAATACAATTTTCTTCAATTTAATGATTTACAGACTATAATATCATTGTAAGGGGAACAATTCTTTCGTAAATTTGAACTCTTCGTTACATAACCTAGTCTAGTTTTTAGTAAATTTAGCTTTGAAGTTTAGAGATAAGTGTAGTAAACTTAGTTTTTTTAGTGGCATTAGACAAATTTTGATCTGTTTTCTTACTTGAGTTTTCTATAGTTCAAATATTGTGCTTTTGTGTGATTTTCCAAACAAATTTTCACCTCCCTGTGGAATCGATACTCAGGACCCCATTAGAGCCTTCTATTACTTGAGCAATATGTATACTTGCGTTTGCAACCTAGTGATGATTTGAAATTGAAAGTAAACCTTAATTCACTTAGAGTGTTAGCTTTAGATATGTTAAAGGAGAAAACTTATTGTACTCAATTAATTATATTGTGCTTAATTTGCATATTTTTTAGAATAGCTGCCTTGTGTGTTGTGGTGTTAAAAGACATTTATAACGCATAAAAAAAATCTGTCGCATCAATATCGCCTTAGATTTTGATGATAATGATGAGGAGGAGGATTAAACTTTATTTGTTATTTTGTAGTAATTATGTGTTTAGATCTTTCTCATTATAGACTGTTGATGTAAGTTTTATTGCTCTACATACGTTTATTTGTAATGCTACATTTGCTCTTGTTTAATTATTTTGCTTGAATGTTAGAGTAGTTTTTTACATTGCAAATTTCCATGATATACATGTTGTTATTTAATTTATCTACTACTCAGCACTTATTTTTGCTATAGTTGTATTGTTCTTCTGCTTAGAATTTTTAATTTTTATTTCTCTTTCTTCTTGCTTATATAAACTGTACTGCTTTAAACTAATTAAAAATTTAAGTTTGGGGGAAGGTAGAAAATTTTTTTAAAACCCAACCTTATTTTTCCTCAATAAATTATATTTTAAAAAATTATTTTAACATAACTTGTGGTATTTTGGATTACCTTTAGATAACTATATTTTTTATTTTATAAATAATATAATAGACTTAAAATAATTTTAATAATAAAGGTTAGTTCTACATTTGGCATATTTAGTATAAGAGTATAAGATTATGTTTTTACTATTTAAAGTAAGGCAAAATAGTTCTAGATTTTTTTTTTTACTTAAAAGGAAAGAATTGAGACTTTATGAAAAATCTTTTTAATGTTAGTATACATTTATTAAGTAAGGAATTGTGGGAAGTGTTTAACTTTAAGAGGGGATGACGAAGTTCAAAATTTTTAAAAGCTATCGAGATATAGTAATCTTCACATAGATAAAAAAAGAAAAAAAACTATAAAAAGAGAAAATAAAAGCAAAAAGAAGCATAAGTGAGGAGAAGCTTGAGGAGAAGTCTAATAAAAAATTAGCTTCACTTGAATGATCTTGAGGAAAGGTACTTATTTGCATTTCTAAACTTATTTTTGAGGTATTAACATCTTTACTAGTAAAGCTCTTATGAATTTATTTTTCTTAATAAATTATTCTAAGTATCCTTAATATGAACAATTATAATTATTCGTGAAATGAATAGGAAATTAGAATTCTTAGACTTGAATAATAAATATTCTTATATTTTAGTTTTAACCTGAGATATTGAAAATCTTTCTAAAGTTCCACTATTGAATTTATAAAACAAAAACTATAGAGATATTAAAGTAAATATCACTTCCATAAGTTATACTTTTTATTATATTGTAAAAGGGTTACTTGAGGACAAGTAAAGTTTAAGTTTTGGGGAATTTATCCATCTTAAAATTACCTATTTTAAGTGCACATTTTATACCTATTTTTTAGGATAATATGCTTTAATGAAATATATTTTGTGTGTTTTTGGTTACAAGTGCAAGAAAAAAGGCTTAAGAGAAAAAAGAACAAAAAATAGATAAAAAAGGAGCAAAATGGGCCATATCCAAGAAAATTTACAAAACCAGCCGAACTGGCACCTAGGCGCTAGAATCTGGCGCCTAGGAGCTAGATGCATATTGTGGCTGGTGCCTAGGTGCTACAGTTTTGGCTCCTAGGCGCCATGGTTGCTTTGTAGAAGATTCATTGAATGAGGCCAAATTTTGAAAAGATGTTCGTCCCTTGGTCATTTTTAATGCTCTATATATAGGGATTAATTCTAGAGTACTAGAGACTGTGCTAGAGTGTGTGGGAGACCACTTTGGTGAGTCCTTGTGATTTCTAAAGTTGTGTGAGTCTTGTAAGAGTTCATTGGAGTTAGAGAAGTTAGAGAACTTCAAATAAATACTTGGGGAAATATTTCATATAAGTATTTGTATTTTTCTCTTTAAGTATTGTAATTTGGACTTGAGTTTTGTAAATATGTTTTGTTTTGTTAACCCTATGTGTTCTGAGTAGTTTTCTTTCTTTTTCCTTACAATATGAAGTAATCAAGTAGTGGTTTTGATTAAAATTTATTTTTATTCCAAAATTTTGTGATGATACTTTCACTGGTCTTTCATTTACTGTACAAATTGGACACTTGTATTGTTAAAATTTGTTGAGAAACTTATAAACCCAAGAGGGCTAAGATTTCTATAACTAGTAAGTATCAAATTTCGCTTTGAGAAGATCCATGGTGATTGTCCGAGGGGGAGTGCAAATAAATAGGGAGATAAAATTTGAGGCATAGAATTGATGTTTCTAGGAAGACTGGCTAGATTCTTTTATCAATTTGGTCTAGAGTTTAAAGCTAAGGGCCATTGTTAGGTCTTATAGAGAGGGCATAATGGGTAATCTAGGAGTGAGAAACTAGAAACTACTCAACACTACTATACATTCTGACACAATCTTTAGATTAGACAATGTTCTTTACACATTGAAAGAAGTAAAGAATATGTATGCTTATATTTGTCACAATAATATAGTTAAACTTTTAAACAATTGAAATATTAAAATAAATATGAATTATTTGCAAGGAGAAAGTCTCTCTATTTATATAACTTGAATTTTCTAAATCACCGCATTTACTTTTACTTGCTTTTGTATGAATTAGAAAACTTTATTTCTTCTCTTGAATTATTTTTGATATTTTCTGCAGTCTTAAGTAAAGTTTTTTTAAAGTTAAATCATCTCGTCCTTGGATCTAGCTGCGTCCACCACATTCTAGCTAGATCCAAGGATGAAATCAATAATCATCTCGACAGCTGAAATCATCTTCATTGAAATCTTCTTTTATTAGAGTTAGTGTATTGAAATGAATGTCGAGAGTGCTTATGTATTGGTTCTAAAGGCGGTGGTGGGAGCCTCAACGATTATTAATTAATGTGGGGGAATAACAATCAAAATTATTTTTGTGGCTGGAGTTCTCATGCATCATTGTTGGTGAACTGACTTGTCAATTCACTGCTAGATACAAGGACAAAAGTTGCATATCATTGCCATGTCTAGGAAGCATGTTCAAGATAATATCAGGTGTGACCATGCCTGGTTACATCTGAGTCTGACTATGCTATGGTACTTTTAAGTGTGGCTATGCCCGAACCGGCCATGACCAGGTTGATTACTCCTGGGTGTAGTCACTCCCAGGCCAGCATAGACACATAAGCGCAAAGACACACAAATGCATGGGTATGCACATGTGGCCTTAGGTGCACATTGGTGTGCACCCATGTAGACGAGCACACGTGTGCATGAATTTGTGCACATGCAACCCCGATCATGATGGTAATCAAACACGTGTGCATAAATTTTGAGGGCATACACTACTTCTAATGTGATTTAGTTTGGGTCAAAGCGTAGGTCCCAGCTTACAATGATAGAGCTCAAACAAACCATGGTGTGGCCATTCCTAGCTCAATGTGAGCATGTTTCAGGTTCAAATTAAATGTGAATTAGTTTTGAGTTCAAACAATGCGTTGATCAAAAGTGAGGTCAATGAACGGACCCCGAATTGTGTGATGGACTGTTTAAGGTAAAACACACATATTGACGTCAACCAAAGTGATTAACCAAGTCCCACAGATTGATATTCAAGATGTGAATTCATGTTTTAGGTTTCGATTTGAGTATTTTATTGATTTGGAGCTATATGTTTGTGAAAATTAATATATGGGATCCCTTGAGGATATTATATTCATCTTAACACAATTTGTTGGAAAACTATGTGGATTAGTATCTAACCAAGGAAGTGAACAGGGTGATTAAGCTAGGACAAAAAACTATAGGGATTTACAATTGTTATGAGAGCTAACTAAAGGGAGTGTAAGATCTGACAAGACTAGAAAGAAAGCACTGATACTAGCATTCAACTTGAGAGGTAGGCAAGGTAACTAGAACTGAAAGGCCAACACTGAGACTATTGTTTAGCTTGAGAGCTAGTCAAAGATTGAGAAAAATTTGGCTTCGCTAGGAAAGAAAGTGATAGGACTAACATGCATCCTAGGGAGTAGATGAGATGACTGTTTTAGAAAGGTCAAGACTGTAAGTATCATTTAGCCTGAGAGCTAATTGAAGGGAACTAACATTCATCCTAAGAAGTAGACAAAGTGACTAAAATAGGAACAACAGTTTTGGGACTATAATTAATCTTGAGAGATATTCAAACTAAACTAATAATTTATTTACACTATGAATGAAAGCTTTGGGACTAACACCACCCTAGAAGTAGACAATGTTACTAAGTCAAAATGAACGACACTAGGACTATCATTCAACCGAAGAGCTTATTGAAGAATGAGAAAATTTTGACTGCACTAGGAAGAAAAGTTTTGGGACTAACATTTAACCTTGGGAGCATACATGATGACTATATTAAGAAGGATAACACTAGGACTATCATTCAGCCTAAGAACTACTTGAAAGAAAATTTAAAATCTATCTACTATAGGAAAGAAAATAGTATGACTAACATCCATCCTAGAAAGTAAATGAAGTTATTGAATTACAAAGGACAATGCTTGGACTATCATTCAAAATAAGAGCTAGTCAAAGTGAACTGAGAATTTGACTACACCAGGAAGAAAAGTGTTGGGACTAACTTCCACCCTAGGTAGTAGATTGAGTGGCTAGATTAGGAAGGATAATATTGGGCCTATCATTCAACATTAGTGATAGTGTAAAGTTATTTTTATTATTTTTTCCTTTTTTTCTATTTTTGAATGAGTCATTAGTTTGTTCATTATTGTGTACTTTTATTTTCTGCGTAATTCTTTCTTCTAGAATAAATGAATAAACAGGAGAAAAAAGGAAACAAAAAAACAAGTTGTACGATAAAGCTAGATAAATAAGAGAAAGAATGTGGAGAACTGTTGTACAACAAACCTTGCTAGGATGGGTCAAGCATGGTCGTCTGATAAAATCATATCAAATTAGATTATGCCAAATATCCACGAAAGAATGATTAACAAAGTTGCTCATAATGAGAGATTCAGGTGTGTGGTGTTTGCCTTTTCTAGGGTCTTGAGTACTCTCAATGGTACGTATCCTGCTTAGTTAATTACATCTTAGCTTACATTTAAATTGATGACTAGTAAGGAGCTATCACAAAGGATGGTTAATTTTATAGGAAACATCCCAATGCTCTCTGAACTCTTGCTAAGCCACAATGCAGACAGTAAGTCTCTCATAGTCCCAAATGGTTAGCTTCTCATAAGCAATTGATACACCTAAAAATTACTTATTTTTAATATGCATTTAATGCTCATTTCATGCATATTTTTTATGATATTTCACTTGAAAGAAAGGTATTTTGCATGTTTTTGTTTTAAGGTACAAGGAATGGATATTAAGAGAAAATATGGGTAAAATGGAGCAAAATGGCAAAAATATCTATGGCGGCATTGTGCCAGCCCTGGCGTTATCGTGCCAGGCATGATGAGAAGGTGACCCTATAGTGCCCCAGAGTGGTGCTATAGCGCTAGTAACCAAAATTCTAGAAGGTGCATTGAATCTGGCTGAATTTTAAAGGGGTGCTTGAAGCAACCCTTGGTTATTTTCAGAGGTCTATTAAAAGGGCCAATTATTGAATGAAAAAGAGAAATTTAGAGAGACTTTTTAGTTAATTGGGAGGATTTTTAGAGTTCATTTTAGTTTGTAAGGGTGTGTGAGTCTTTGTTTTGTACAAGAAGAGTTTGGAGATTGTTTGAAGGAGACTTTAGGAATTGCTTGGGGAGAAGACATAAAAAATGTATCTTGCATTTGTGTTTGAGTTTTTATTGTTAAGACTTGGATTTTAATACAAATCATTTGTTTTTGTTTTATCTCCATGAATTTTTAGTAGTTTTCTCTCTTTCTCCTTGCATATGGGAATTTTTCATGTGGGATAAGAATTTTTTTAAGATTTCCTTTTATTTTAAAGAATGTGATGGCATTTTCACTAGCTTTTAAATTACTTAGCAAAATGACCATTTGTAATGCTAAAATATGCTGCAAAACATAATGACCTGGAAGGGCTATGATTTCACCAACTAGTAAGCACCACACTTCACTTTAGATCGAGTCATTGTAAACGTCTAAGTGGGGTGCAAATAGATAGAGAGATAAGTTATGATGGGCATAGAATTGATGTTTATAAGTGTCAGGCTGAATTTTATTATCATTTCAGTCTTGAATTTGGTTCTAAAGGTTCCTAGTAGGTCCTATAGAGACGGTACAGTGGGTAATCTGGAAGTGAGAGGCCAAAAACTACTCAGCACTACTATACAAGTTGGAATAAACTGTAAGTTAGCCAATGTTCTTTCCTAGCGTCGAGAGGGGGTATGATATGGGTATGCTCCTATTTTTCATCATTGAAATACTAGATTGATTATTATTTTTTTGTAAGGGGAAAGATCTTTTTGTAACATTCAAACTCGTTTAAAACTTTAATAGTCTTTTAAACTTTATTACTTTGTTAAAACTTTGTTCGTGCTTTCTGCTTAAATTTAGTATTAATCATTACAAAAAATTCAACATTATTCTCCCATAATATTTATCTGCAATTTTGATATAAGTTTTCTTTAGTCATTACTTAGAAGTTACACCTTTCCACGTTGGATCACTACTTAAGGAGAATCCTATATTACTTGAAGCAATACTTATACTTGAATAGTACCCCTATTGTGAAGGCTTATTATCTATTTTGTAAATCAATTTATTTATTCAAATTAGCCGCTAAATATAATTTGGGACAAATTTTTTGGCAATCTTTTGGAGCATAAATATCAGTGTAATTGCGGGGGGTTCAAGTTTTTGGTGCATTTACCCGAGAAAGTGACGAAACTTTTTGATTTAGAAATTTATTTTAATTGTAGATATATTTTAAGAAAAATCAAAATTAATTTTAGTAATTTTCCATTTCGAAAATCATAAAACTATAAGAAAAATAATTTGAAAAATCAAATATTAAAAAAAAAGAGAAAAACTAAAAATCCAAAATATTATTTTCAAGTATTTTAACTTCTATTTTCTGAAATTTTTACTTTATGTATGTGTAGTTCGGGATATGAATGTTTAGTGTCATACAATTCTGAATTAGAACGTATGAAAAGAAAGATTAGAAAATAAAGAGGACTTCATAATTTTCAAGAAATGGCAAATACATCTCAAAATAACATTGAAAATCAAGCTATTGAAAATGAACATCATCATTTACAAACACCTTTAAGGGATTATACAACAGATGAAATTCACTTAAGTATGTAAAACTCCTACTGTAGTGGCTAACATATTTGAACGTAAACCTACAATTATATAAATGGTACAAAATAATCAATTTGGGGAACACCATCTTTTTGACCTCACTTTGATATAATATCTTCCTAGGACTTTCTTGTTAATTATCCTAGAGAACTAGTGATGGTACCCTCACCTTTCAAAATTCTAAAACTCTCCTTTGCTCAGCTTGAAGTTTCACATATTGGTTCTAAACTCTAGCGCTTAGTAGGTGGAGCCAATATGGAGGAACTCAAGGGGAGTCCCCACAGGACTGTTTGGCCTTAGTGTTGATCCTGGGTGATGTGGTCATGGTAAATATCACACACACATACACTTGATACCCCTCAATTACAATCATAACCTTAACCCTTAACCAAATATGCTTAGTTGATCCCTTACTCTTTTTGGAAACTCATGTGAATGGCCACCTAAACCATTAGCCCAAGGCTAGGGTTTGGCTAAGACCAACACATGGAGGATCCAAAGTGGGGTTTCCCTTGGTCTCATGTATCATAAAGGCTAATTTTATGATTGACATCCTATTTAACCTCAATTTTACCTGAATACCCAAATTTTGCCTTTTGCCCGTAAACTTTCCCATAATTACCAAATTACCCTTGAAACCCTAAAATCCTCAAAATTGCCCAAACCACCCAACTTTGTCCAAAAATCATCATGAACTCTTTTAAACCATTCAAACTGCCCAAATCACCCAAAAATTTTCAAAATTACCGAAATACCCCACCCCCCCAAGTTTGCCAAAATCACCAAATTGGTGGACCAAATTTCTCAAAAATAACCTCCAAAATCATTTCAAACATCCCCCAAAACCAATCTTGACCACTCATGAAGTCCGATTTGATCAATTTTGACCAAAATCTCAATTTTGCCCTTTAAGGCCCAATTAACCCAATTCACCTCAAGTTTCCACCAAATTGATCCCAAATTTCCCCAATTTTAAGTCTAAACTAAAATTATTCTAAACTAAAATTGATTATGTATAAGATTGATTGAAATCAAATTGGAGCTCAATTGAATCTAATTTTAAACCTAAATTCCAAGCCCAACCAAAAACCCAATTTGACGATATACCCAAATTCCACCTATCAAACCCTCTAACATATCCAATTTCCCCAATTTTTAATTCCAATTTCCTTATAACAATCCTTTAGACCAAATTAAATTTTCAATTCACCCTAGCCTAGCCTTAAATCTTACTCAAATCCAACCTAAGCCAAAATTTACAAATTTGCACCTATGTTTAAATTCCATCAAATTGAACCTCAAAACTCCAAAATTTCTATGCAATTGATGTCCAAAACTCTTCTTTACAAAATATTGGACCAATTTGAACCATCAATTGAGCCTAACCTAACCCTAGCCCAGCCCGAACCCAAGTCTAACCCAAATGCCCCAAAATTGGTCATGAGCAAAATTCCATTAAATTGAACTCCCAGATTAATTTAAAATCACTCAATTCCTTTTCTAAACTTTTCATGACAATAATTCAAGCCAATTTGATTAATAAATTGAGCCAAAATCAAATTCTATCCAAACCCAAACTCAAATCCAAGCTCATGACATGGTTTTCAACTAAAGCCTTGAATTGAACCAAACCCATTCAAATTGACCAAGCCATGGTCACCACAGCCAGATTTTAGACCCTAGGGACCATACTAGACCCACCTAACCCACCCTACATGAGCCATGAACAAAATATCCCTTGATTTAGGGCATCTCTTCTCATATTTGGTTAAACCAAGATATCTTTTCCACCAGCCATCAAGCCTCTGTGGTAATCATCATTAAGTTCTCCTTGCTCCCCTAACCTTTCTAATCACCAGCCCTGGACTGGCCTGTCGCCGTAGTGTCCATAAAACACCAAAACTGAGAGATACCCCAAGTTTTGAACTCAAATTTTGAACTCCCTTAGTTGGCTCATCCCAATTGGTTTCTTGAAATTTTCTTCCCTCCACATAAGCAACACATTACACCAGCTGGCCAGCCATGGTGGCCACTCCTTCGCTCTTTTTTAAACACCACCTCCCAAGGCCAATGATAGAGAACACTAATTTCCTTGGGGAAAATCTGTCAAATTGCTTCCAGAGCTCCTCCAAGGCTTCCTAAGATCAATCCCACCATTTTACCCCACTAAATTGCAAAATCTACGGGTTTTCTATCATTTAGTCAAAACTCCACTGAACCTCAAATTAAACCATCCCTAATCTTCCTTAAGCAAAAAGAGAAAGTTTGCCATGAAACCCTTTTGTACCGAGCCCTCTAACCTAGTTCTTGACCAAGGACGCATCACCATTTCATTGAACTCGTACTCAGGCTATACACCAAAGGACTCTACTAAAGCTTCCACAAGCATCTCATTGAGACCTCCCCTCTCAGACTTATGTATAGACCACAAACCTAAATTTTTGGCTCGGTTTGGGCTTTTGTGAAGAGAAGTTTTATTTCATGAGCATTTAACCATATATATGTGTTTGTCTTAAGTATATCCAGTTGGGAGAACAAACCCCATGTGATTTTGTTAAGTATCGAGAGAGATCTAAAGGTTTTAGTGTGGATAGTTCACGGGTTATGACCATTGCGGATGATTACGGAGGATCGTCCGATCGCATGTGTATCAAATGTAGAGTCAGGATTGCACCAAACGAATAGATGAAACATAAAATGCGGGTTGAGTTAGTGGCTACGTGCATGGCGGGGGGCAAAGGCGGGGGGGGGATTGATTGTGAGTTTGGAGTTGCTGAGGTTGAGGTGGCACTGACACTGATAAATAGGAAAATCAGATTTAAATGATCTAAATTAATTCCAGAGCTTAGAAAATCCATATCATTGTGTAGAAAAACTATGAAAAAATTAAAAATACTCTCTTGCTCGGTGAACAGAGTAGAATAATGTGGATTAAAAATTAAATTTATTTAACTTGTGTTTTATTTTTAATTTATTAAATGCTCTCTAAATTGTTTTAATTTTAATTTGTTAAATAATGATCACCAGGATTTGAAAATTTAGGGGTTGTTTCCTCATGTTAGAAAGGATATTTTTTATTTTTCCAAGGTCAGAGAGCATCCCTAGCTTTGAAACCCTAATTTTCAAACCTGGTTGCCTATTTTTCTTAAATAATTTTATAAACTAAAATATAAATAAAAATATTATGGGATTAATTTTGGTAAGTTTCCCCTGGTTAGACGATCCTATGAATGACATAAAATGGATTTAATTAATTTTGTATATTTTTATATTTAATTAAATATCTAAATTTTGTAATAAATTAAATAAATAAAATATTATTCAAAATTTAACAAAATCAATTCCACATATTAAGGATAATTACATTAACTCACTATAAAAATTTGGAATCAATTTTGAGTTTATTTGTCACAAAAGTTGATTTTCTAAGTAAAATGGTATTTTTGTATTCAAATAATTATATTACATTAAATATAAGTAAAAAATTATGAAAAGTAGTTTTCTGACTTCCTTGTTATCAGGACCATTAGGAAAAATAAAATTTATATTAAAGTAAATACTTTACTTTTTAGCTTATTTTTGAATTAAAAATAATTAAAAATTTTAAAAAATACAAAAATGATCTAAAATGTTCCTAATTATTTCTTGATCACTTGGGACTCATTAGAATATTTTTCCTAAGTTTCCTAATTTAATTATAATTTTTTAAAGGCTAAAAATGTATTTTCTCTAATTTCCATAAAAATAATTATAATAAATAAATTAAAAATTACAAAATGGAAAGCTTGTTTCTCTAAGTTCTCTGGACTTAGAGAGAATTAAAAATATAAAAAGTAATCTTCGAAATGAAACTATATTTTCTATTTTAATTAATTGATAAAATTAATAAATATTTTTAATAGTTAAAATATAATTTGAAAAATCATGAAATTTTGTCCAATTAGTCCTCTGACCTAGGTAAACCTTCAACAATTTTCTCATGAATAAAATCTTTACTTTGATTAGTTAAATAAATTAATATTTAAAATCCTATTTTTGAGTTAACAATAATTGTTTAAATTAAATAAAATTTGAAAAATCACAAATTTCACCTCTTATATTTTAATTAACCCATGAGTAGGGTATCATTAAAATTTTAAAGTCATTTGAGTTATATTTTATGAGTTATGAAGTGAAGAGCCCTAGAGAAAGACTAGTAGTTTTGGAGTCATAATGATTTAATTAAATTTTAGGACTCATTAAAAAGGAAAAAATGATAATTTTTATTATATCAAGTTTCTTTTAGATGATTAAGTTATAAGGGACTAAAACGGTAGAGACCAATTTCTCACTCTTTTACAATAAAGTTATAATAATAATTTTCCTTAATTATTACAATTTGGATGTCAATTAAATTAAATGACTCCACAGTGTGCAATCATTTTTTTTAGTTTTTGAATAATATTTTATTTATTTTAGTTTTAGTGAGTTTTTATGATTTAATTAACCATAGTAATTTACATAGATATTCAAACTTGATTTATATTTTTCCAAGAGTGCTCTGACCATAGAGAACCTACCAAAACAAATCCCATATTTTTGTAATTTATATTTTAATTTATAAATATATTTTAAGCAAAATAAAAAACTAGGCTTGAAAATCAGGGTTTTAAAGCTTGAGATGCTCTTTAATTTTGGAAAAATCAGAAAACATTCCTATTAATATGAGGAATAAATCCCTAAAATTTCAATTCTTGGTGATTATTATTTACTTAATTAGAATTAAAATTGTTCAGAAGGTATTTAATTAATTAAAAATCAGAGACTAATCAATTAATTTTTATTTTTATTGCACACTATTCTCCTCTGTTCACTGAGCAACAGGGTATTTTTATTTTATTTTTATGATTTTTCTACACCAAGTTATGAATTTTCTAAGTTTTATAATTATTTAAATCATTTAAATCCTTAGTTTTCTACTTATCCGACTCGACACCACCTCTTCCTACGGCACTCCGAACTCACACGTTTTTCTCCACCATTTGACGTCGCCACTAAGTCAATTTCCACTCATCTGCGCTTTATCGTTCCATCCTTCCGTCTGGTGTGATCTCTGTTGTCCAAATGATACACGCGGAAATAGATGACATCCATTCATCATCCTCGATCGCCCTAACCCAAGAACTGTCAAACTTAAAACCCTAAGATCTTTCTCAATACTTAATGAAATAACATGGGGTTTGTTCCTACACCTTCATCTGGTCCAAACGAACCTATCCATATGGTCACATGCTCATGAAATTAAACTTTTGTTCACAAAAACCCAAACCAAGCTTGATTTGGGGAAAATGGGCTATACCTTTGTTTGAGAGGGGAGGCCTTAATCGGATGCTTGGAGAAGTTTCAATGGAGTCTGACAAACCTCCTGGAAGTGTTGGTTTCCTATGGTGAATGCTCTGAGCAAGACTTCTTGCAATAGTTGAGGATGGGGGTTTTGGTCTCTGAATGGGTTATAGTGCTTTGGAGATGGGGGTTTTGATCGGGAACTTCCTCTCTTGCTTTAGGGAAGCTCATGAGTGGTTTAATTTGAATTTTGAGAAGGTTTTGTGGAATGACAGAAAAAGGCCTTGGATTTCAAGTTTAAAATTAGGGTTCTTCAGTAGTGGGGAATGGCTGGAGTGGTGGGGGTGAGCTTTCCTTGAGTGCTAGAAGGGTTTGGAGTTAATTAGGCAAATTTTCCCCTAGTTTCAAGCACACTTCTCGTTTGTCCATGGAGGGGTGGTTTAAAAAAAAGGGGGAAGAAGCAGCCATTTGGGCTGACAAGTGGGTGAGCTTTGTTGCTTAGGTGGAGGGGAGAAAGATTCAAGTGATCAATTAGGGTGAGCCAACTTGGATGGGTGAATTTTAGGCTTGGTCACTTGAGGAGGCCCTTGATTTTGTTGTTTTTCAGCGACTAAGTCAATCAACCAGGCTAGGGCTAGTGGCTAAGTGGTTTGGTGGAGCCATAGTAAGACTTAATTGTGATTAGTTGTCTAGCTTGATGGCTGATGCCAATTCATTCCTTGGTTTAGTCATTTTAGGAAGGTAATCCTTAATTCAAGGGACCCTTGGTCCATGGCTCATATAGATTGGGCTAGGTGGATCTAGGCTGGTCCCTAGGGTTTAAAGGTTGGATGAGTGTCCATGATTTGATCAATATGAATGGGTTTGTTCAAATTTGGGATTTGGGTTCAAAGTTTGGGTTTTGGTTTGAACATGGGTTTAGGTTGGGTTCTGACTAAAACTTTGGTCAATTGATTGGGAGGCTTAACGTAATGGAATTTAGCTTATGGTCAATTTTG
The DNA here is from genome assembly GCF_001263595.1 of Phalaenopsis equestris. NCBI lineage: Eukaryota > Viridiplantae > Streptophyta > Magnoliopsida > Asparagales > Orchidaceae > Phalaenopsis > Phalaenopsis equestris. The sequence continues at coordinate 32,610 of NW_018249788.1, forward strand.
AGGCATTTATGCTAGAATTGGGTTTGGATTAGGCTAGTATTTGGATTTGGGTTGATTGAATGTTCAAATTCTTCCAAGAGATTGTGATGATGAGTTTTAGATATCAATTGGGTGGAAATTGTGGAGTCATGAAGTTTAATTTAGGAGATTTTGAATTTTGGGCAAAATTGGGGTTTTGAGACTAGGGTTTAAATAGAGCATAAGATTGGTTTAATTGGGAATGAATTTGAGTTTAAAATTGAAATTGGGTGAGATTGAAGTCAATTTGGTGGAAGTTGGAGGTGGATTGGAGAATTTAGGCATTTAGGGGCAATTTGGGGTTTTTGGTCAAAAGTGGTCAATTTGGTTAAATTGGGCTAAATTGAGTGGTTCAAATTGATTTTGGGGACATTTGGAGTAATTTTGGAGATTTTGGGAATTTCTAGAATTTTTGGGATATGAAGGGCATTTGGCAATTTAAGGGTAATTTAGGAATATTGGAAAATTTGAAGTGTTTTGGGCAATTTGAGTTCAAATGGCTTGAAATGATTGTTGGATAAAATTGAGAGTTTTTTTCATTTTGAGAAAATTAGGGTTTCACATCTTGGGAATTTGGTGAAGTTTGGGGCTAAAAGGGTCAAAACTGGAAATTTGGCAAAATTGGGATCAATTGAAAATAGTAATCATAAAATCACCCTTATGGTGCCAAGAGACCAAGGGAGCCTCATCTTGGATCCTCCATGTGCTGGTCTTAGCTAAACCTTAGCCTAGGGCTGAGGGTCTGGGGGACCACCCACATGAGTTTCCAACAAAGTAAAGGATCATGCTACACATGTTTGGTGAATGTGAAAGGTTTATGTGTGTGTATGTGTAGAACTAACCAAGACTGCACCACCCAAGGCTAACTTTAAGGCCAAACAGTCCTATGGGAACTCATCTTGAGCTCCCCCATGTTGGCTCCACCTACTGGATGCTAGAAGTTAGAATCATCATGTGGAACTCCAGGAAGAACCTTGAAGCATTTAGAATTTCTATTGGTGAGGGTTCCATCACTAGTCCTCTAGGAATAGTTAACAAGAAAAATTATATGGTTGGATCCTAGGCTTCTAAGGAAGAAACTAGCCCTCAACCAAAAGTGAGGTCAACAATAGAGCTTCCAATGAACCATCTACTTCAGTTCGATACCTTTAACATCTAGCGCTTCTACTCATACTCCTACTTTAGAAACTATACCGAAGCAATTACAAATACAAAAGGGAGCTATACTTTCTATACAGTGTCAAATGCAGGAGAATGAGGAGCACTGAGATCATTTGGAGCCTTGTGACGTACCTAAAGGGAGTCCAGACTGTACAATTTCCTACATATCCTCAGTATCAAATGTTTGAGTGTCAAAAGGCCATGGAGCAAGATGGTGATGATAATGATGAGGAGTGGTTTTATGATTTTGTATTTGCTTTCTCTAAACATTGTGTTAAGTTTATTTTCTCTTGATGTGAATTTTAGTGCTTTTTAGTTTCATTGCACTTCTGATATCTTCTATATATTTTGTCTGTCTGTGATAGCATTTTTTTACTTAGTAATTTACTTGTTAAACCTGGTCTTGAAATTTACTTACTACTACACATACCTGCTTTTACTTCTAGTACCTATTTTATTTTCATGTTTAGAACCCCATGATAAATACTTAACATGTTAAATTTCTTTCTCTTCATACTTGTTTTTGTACTGCAATGTTTTAAAAATAATTTAAAAATTCAAGTTTGGGAATGGGAAAAAAAACTATTTAAAAACAAACTTTATTTTTCCTCAATAAACTATATTTAAAAATTCTTTTAAGCAAAACCTGTGGTAGGGGGAGTTACTTTTAGAGAACAATATTTTTTATTTTAATGAATGTTATAGTAAACTAAAGTACATTTTTTTAGTAATTAAGAAAAGTACTAGAGTTAAGATATTTGGTATAAAAACAAGGGAATATGCTTTTATTATTCAAATTAGAAAAAATTGTATTTTTGAAACACTAAGCATCTTAGATCTACACTTTAAAAAGAATTAGAGACTTTATGAAAAATCATTTTTGAACTAATATACATTATGAAGTTAAGAAACGTGAGAAGTTTTAACTTTTTAAGGATTAGAATAGTTTGAAGATTTCTTTTCACACAAATTTGTTATGATATTTTCACCATAGCTTAATTTACTTTTCAAACTAGCCATTTCTAATGTTAAAATCTATTTTGAAACATGATGACCCTAGAGGGATATGACTTCACACAGTTAACGAGTACCGCATTAATCCTTCAGATGGGAGGAGACTTAGTCCAAGGGGGGAGTGAAAATAAAGAGGAAGATAAGTTTTGATGGGCATAGAATTGGTGATTCTATAGTGACAAGCTTGAACCTTAACCAATTTGGTCTAGAGTTGGAACTTGAGGTTTGCTTAGTCCTATAGGGAGGACACAGTGGGTAATCTAGAAGTGGAGGCTAGAACTTACCCAGCATAACCATATCAATTAGAAATTTTACTTTAGATTAGTTAATGTTCTTGATGCACTCTAGAAAGGGTTAAAAATAGGCATGCTCATATTTGTCACAAAACTACATTTTTAAACTTTAAGTAATTGATTCTTACATATATTATAGTCTCTTTACAAGGGGAAATACTTTTCATATTATTCAAACTCCTTTACAGATAACTAGTTTAGAAAAATTACATTTACTTTTAACTTTAAATTAGAATTGGAAAACTTTAGTTTTTAACCTCTGACAAACATTTTGATATTATTCTCTTATTAATTTGGTTTGCAGTTCAAGTATAAATTCTTCTAAGTATAAATTCTTCTAAGTTGAAATAGAAATTCTTTATTTTACTTAAAATGATACGTATACTTGCGTAGTACCTGTAGTGTGTAAGTCATTAATCAAAATTCTAAACTCTATAACATATTTATTTTGCACACTAGCCTCTAAATATATATTGGTTCAAGTTTTTGGTCATCTTTTGGAACTTAATTAATTACGTAATTATGGGTCAGGTCAATAATCTTCAAAAATAGCTACACTCAATTCACTAATAATAATGTTAAGGACTTCTGCTAGAGCAATGTAATTTGCTTCAAATTCATCTCAATCCACCATCCAATGTTGCATGGTCAAATAAAAGAGACAACAAGATCATCTTCAACCTGCTTCAGAAGAAAATAGAAGGTGCTTTAGGAAAGAGGGTTGAAATATTTCCATCCATCCTATACTAAAGCACTTTAAATGGTAATTGACAGAAAGCTTTCATCCTATCACTTGGCAAAGTGGCAATGTTGCCTACAAAGTATTATCTGTGTAGCCAGAGGGTAATAACTTCATCTAACTGTGAAGAGGCCAAATTTAATTAGTGGTTGAATGTCAATAACAAAGGTATGCAGACTATGCTTGATATGTTAGATAAGTTATGGATTCAATGAGCCATGAAGTAGAAAAAAAAACTTAAAGGAGAGTAGCAAAATATTACAACTTGCAACTTGCATGAAACATAAAGGAGATTGAAGTTTGGAAGCTAGCCATTGGTAAGCTAAAGCAAACTTAGATGGGACACCATACAGGATTCAATAATGATTGGAAGCTAGTGCATATAAAATAAAGACTGATATAGAGAAGAAAGTCTTAAAAACATGGAGTTAGAAAAATATAAAATTATTTTATGCATTAAATTGTTCATTTTACTTGTTATGTTCTTAACATTTGAGGAACTTACCTAAGCGAGTCTTTCAATCAAAATAAAAGGCTTTGTAACTGAGTAATAGAACGAGGGATAATCATTTAATAATTTTACTTTAGAAAGCTTTTTCCTTTCAAAATTTAATAAATATAAAGATAGAATGGATTATGTTATTAAAAAATAAAGAGCTTAAGCTTAAATTTCAAATAACTACTCTTAATTGGAATGTCAAAGGCCCCAGGAAAAATTTTACTAGAGTAGCACAAGAAACCTTAGAAAAAGAAACATTTGAAAAGCAAAAGTCCTCAAAGAAGAAGGACAAAAATATTAAATTCTCTACTCTCTTTTCTTCTAAATAACTTGAAAGAAAAAATTTTTCTAAATTCCATTTTGAGAAAGCCAGGTAATGTTCATTTACTCCTTACTTAACAACACCCATGTAAATTTATCTTTTTGCAAGAAAATTTTAGAAGATGGCAAAACTAGCTCGATTTCTGACTTCATTCAAAGAACTCACTTATGCGGTGATCAGTCAGCTAGCACTAATGGTAAATATGCAGTTCAATCCCAATAAAAATAAATTCAGTATAAATACTTTTATCTTTTAAAATCTTTAAGTTACCAAACCCTTAATAATAACGCAAGTATACGTATCGCTCAAGTAATAAAGAGCTCTAATGGAGTCATAAGTATCGATCCCACAGGGAGTTGGAAATTCTTATGGTTATAACGTCAAAGACAATATTCAAATTATAAAACTTAAGTAGGCAAGACAAATCTAAATTAAATTTAATGTGCGCTAAAGGAAATGCAGTTGAATGAACTAGGTTAATTAAACTAATTGCTAAACTTCAAAAGTAAACTTATAATGACTAAACCAAGTTTTGTAATGAAGAGTTCAAATTTAAGAAAGCATCATTCCCCTTTATAATGAGTTTATGGAATGTGAAGATATTAAAATTATTTTAAAATAAATATATAAAATTGTATTGTGCCAAATAGGAGCAATCCTACTCTTTACCTTCTGAGAGAGCATAAAGAACATTAGCTAATCCCGAGTTTGGTCCTTAAATCCATGGCTAGGTTGACAGGATGCTGGCTCTCACTCTAGAGCTCTCACTTCTCCCTTGCATGAGGGCTAACAATCTTGCTTTTGTTTCCAAGCAACTGGATCAAATTAGGGATTTTAATCTGCCACTTTAAAATCTCCAATTATGCGCCCATCTAAGTATATTTCCTTATTTATTTGCATGCAACCCCATAGATTAAATTCTCAATCATGAAATTAAATGTGACTCTTACCTTGTTGTAGAAAGCATAGCCTTTTTGGATTATATGTTTCTCACCAAATTTTAACCTTTCAATTGACCAGAATGAAAAGTAAATGAAGATCAACATTTTAATCAGCACAATTTACTGACATTTAAAACCTTATAAAACAAAACTAATTCTTCACAAAACTATATCTCATTGTAGGAAGAAAGATAAAGAAGACTACTCAAAATTCATGAAAAAGATACGACAAAACAGAGATTTCATACATAAAAATAAGTTTACAAAACAATGAAAAAAAAGAATACAACTTATCTCACACTTCTTTCCAAGCAAACCCTTATTTATTTGCATGCAACCCCATGGATTAGATTCTCAATGATGAAATTAAATGTGACTCTTACCTTGTTGTAGAAAGCATAGCCTTTTTGGATTTTATGTTTCTCAACAAATTTTAACCTTTCAATTGACCAGAATGAAAAGTAAATGAAGATCAACGTTTGAATCATCACAATTTACTGACATTTAAAACCTTATAAAACAAAACTAATTCTTTACAAAACCATATCTCATTGTAGGAAGAAAGATAAAGAAGACTACTCAAAATTATTGAAAATGATACGACAAAACAGAGATTTCATACATAAAAATATATTTACAAAACAACAAAAAAAAAGAATACAACTTATCTCACACTCCTTCCTAAGAAAATCCTAAAAGTTCCTTTTAAGCACTTTGTCTCTTTACAATCACACTTAATTCTCTCTTAGAAGTGTAATGAAGAAGAAATATCTCACCTTCCCTATCCTCTTACAACCCTAGAAGAAATCCTCCCTTCTCTCTCACATAAATACATTCTCTCTATCTCACACCCCCCCTCCTCTTCTCTAGAATTCTCTCCATTTTAATTAGGGACCAAAAGGAATTCAAATATTCCAATTTTTCCCCTAAAAGTCACATCTTTTTGCAGCAAGAGATAAGTCCTTTCATCCAAGAGGCATATCTCTTCACTAAAGAGCCTTCCAAATTGTCTAGATGCATTGAACCACTCCATGGTACGTTTGATATGTTTGAAGCCTTCAAAAAATACTTAAAAATAGTCACAAACCGACTTACTCCATCTTAATTTGTATCTGGTTTGTCTCTGGCGCTTCTGGTGTCAATTTGGCACCTATGGCTCCAACCTAATAAAGTCCGTGTTGTTCTCTAGATTCTGGCGCTTCTGGCGCCTCTGAGACCACTTAATGAAGTCTGCACTATCTCTGGATTCTGGCGCTTCTGACGCTAATTTGGCACTCCTTCTCTGTAAAATGGAGCCTCTGGCGCCAGTTTCTGGCACTTATGGTGCTTGCTCTTAGGAGAATGGTACCTCTAGCGCTAATCTGGAGCCTGTGGCACAAAGATGACAAAAATCTTCATTTTGGCTCCAAATATTTTGCTACTTTTTTCTCGAAATGCTTAAAATTGATATACCTGCAACAAAAATATGAAAATACCATTCTTTAAAGTGAAATATCACCAAAATAAACATAAAATGTATACATAAAACAATATATTATTTTGGTTTATCACTCACCCAGACAATTTCATCCTAAAAATTAATAAGTTTTGCAATACAACGATCAACTAACGAAATAACTCAAAACCAATTATTTATTCACCTCAGTTGTCATGTATTAACATGAAAAATATTTCCCAAATTTTCAATCATCAAATAAAATTCTTTTTCAAGAATTTGGCATTGCTATTCACGTATCCTGTAATCGTCATGCTAGAGTTTGCTTCTACTCATTTCTATCATTTCAAAATTCACTTCATTATTTAAATATTATAAAAAATTCACTAGTGAAAGTTCACCTATCTAGAATTTCTTCAACAAAAATTTGTCATTATTATCTAGAATTTGATAAGAGAATTCAAACTTTACTTCACAATGGATTTTCTTTTCATTTCTTCAAAATGAAATTTTTTCAATGTAAAACTTCAAGAATTAGAAAATCACTCAGTTGTTATAGGTTTAACTTACTAGCATGATACTCGAGTTATCTTTTATTTGACATCCCAAGTCAGACAATTCACTACTACTAAATTTTTTGCTTCTATAAAATCAAATTCTCATAAGGCAAATATTTCGTCGTATTGATGTCTTAGTAGCTTGTGAGTTCTTGCCACTACATATTATATGAAAGTTTTCGAGTTTTTAATTTATTTTTATTTTTTGTTTTTTTGCTTAACTTTAAGACTCGGATCAATGAATTCACAATTAAGAAATTATAAATAATAATTCAACAACATAGTAAAAAAGAAAGAAAGTTGCATCTTTAACAAAAGAAATATATTATAATGATGTTTGCTATTGAATAAAAATCATACATTGTCAAACTACCCTCATTTTTGCCCTTCTTTCCCATTTGCCCTTCTTTTACAAAAATAAATTCCTCCATCATCCTAAATTTGCTCACACCAAACTAGAGAACTTACTTTTGAACTAAGTTATTTAGACATAATTACATGCTTTAAACTACTTTATCCTACAAATATTTCTTATAGATGGCAATCTTCGAGACCAAATTTATGAAGTCGTCAATGGTTTTCATTGTTGACGTTCTCTAATCCCACTATCATTTGCCCTCAAGCTCAGAGGAGTGTTCAAAACAGAATCACAGGGGCACGAATCTAAAATATCTAAGCTCTTCATTTTCTCTCTACTCTCTAAAAAATAAAAACAAAACTAGTAAGTTTAGAAAACACAGAAAAACAACAACAGATAAATCTTGCAATTCTACTAGAAAGATGAGATTCACACCTCTATGATTCAGGTATTGTGATGATTCGTGGCATTCCGAAGCTTTCTCCTATGTGATAACTATCAATTGAAATAAAACATCCTCCTTATGTCTTTGTCTTGGTTAAAAGAAGGCTATAACCCATGAGGTTGAGACTTTCTCAATCCCCATGGAATCCTGCAGATTTGTCATGATCCTCCTTCTAGGCTACAAAATCTAAATAGAATAACCCTCTTATAACGTGAATTTTGTGCTTAACCACTTCATTCCTCGGTGCAACGGGCTGAAGTCATAAATGACAAAAGTGTTAACATCCTAATTGAACAGATCAAGAGTAAATGAAACTATATTCTTAACACAGCAATCTAACCCTTTATTCCTCAAGAAAATGATACAGAGAACTAAATCATCTGAGAAAAACATAAAAGCCACAATCCAAAAATCACAAAGGAGTGAAGAAGAATTTTTCTACTCATAATTGAGAGAACACAAAAAAAAAAATCCATTAGCATCATTATTTCAAGTTGAAATGGAAAGTAAAAACATACAAAATAAATTATTTTTGCTTTCAAAGCAGTAAATATGCCTCTCATACAATTTCCTCTTCAAAACATATAAGAAAATATAAAGTGAATGGGAAAAAACAGCCCTCAAAATCTCATCCTCAAGTGAGGAAAAGATTTCTAAGGAAGAAACTCTCCAACCCTCAAATCTGGTGCTATAGCCATCTCCAAATCTCCCTCATCCCTCAAGATACCCTAAAGCAACATTTATATAGAAAAATTCAGAGATTTGGCAAGAAAAATTCTTTTTAAAATAAATTCTTACGCCATCAGCATGGCCACGTTGGCATCCCTATATGAGCAGCGTAGAAACACCAAATCCTTGCATGGTCATGTCGTGTTGCTAGAAGGGTGGTGTGGTCATGCACATTTCAGGTGTGGCTGTTTTTACTTCTTTTTATATGATTTTTCTGAAATTTGCATATTAACCACATTTAACCTACATGACATCAACAAAAACCTTCCACATATGTAAATCCAAGATAAATAATTCGAAATAGTAGGTGAAATTTAGAATAAAAAGTTGTTCAAATCATGTAAAATTGACTATTGTCAATACCCTCAAACTTATCTCATTATTTGCTCTCAAGTAATTTCAAAGCTCAATGGGGCCCCATGAGAATATAATAAACACTTCTATAAGTTTATAAGCATTCAACTTGTTTATTAAGGTAAATTAAAATTATGTAATTTTCATTTCAGAGTCAATTGTTCTTAATGTTTAATAACTTAGTCTTTTCCTTAATTCCCTTCTTTCAACCCTTAATAAATCCCAAGAATTCTTAAATTGTTGGACTTAAAACATTTTATTAACATTTAATAAATAAATATAATGAAACTAGCAAACCCAATCCTACTTAGCATTACACTTGAATATGACATTAGATAGATTGCATTAATGACTCATGAAAATACCTTATCACTTAAGTTCTACGAAGACACCTTCCAAGATTTCCTTTTAATTTTATTGTCGACTTCAAGCTTCTTCTTTGGTATTTTTTTTCATTTTTTTACGTTTTCTTTTTTTTAATTCTTTTTTTTCTCTCTTTTATTCTTTTTCATCTTTTTCTTTTTTTCTGAGAATTACTATATCTTGTTAGGTAATTTTTTTTTATTAATTTTTACACATTATGAAGGCCTAATTTCCCTTAAGCGATAAGTCTCATAAAATAACTATTTTAACATTACTCCTTCATGTTATTTTTCAAGTAAAAGTTAAGAAAATAATAAATAGGCTTGAAAAACAATTGAAGACTTAAAACATCTTTGATTTGTTACTTAATACTTTAATTACAACTTTTTAATTATTCAAAGATCTTTTAGGTGTAGTTAGAAGTTGTTAAGTACTGAAACCTCATTATTATAACATTAAGGCTAATTTCCACTAAATGGCATTTACTCTTTTTAAGAAAAGCTTTTGATAAGAAGATTAAATTAATCAGCATTCCTAGTAGGAGTTATCATATGATCATTTAGTCTTTTACTGAGTTATGTGAACTACCATCGGGCTCATAAAAAGGTAAAAATTTATCTCCCAAAATTTTTTTTCCATAACATATAAAACATGCAATAAAAGCAAAAAAGTTAAAAGTAAGTAAATGCAAGAAAGAGTAAATACATTGGTAATCACAAGAATCTCAGAAAGGCTCGCATTAGGCAAATCAATGTCTCAGGTATATAAATGTGTCACGGTGCATTATTTATAGAAAGTAAGAAAATCACAATTGAATAAGAATGACACTATTTTCTGCGCAATTAAGTTGAGGTGAGGAGTTGTCTGTTGGAAGCTATCGGTCGCCGGAATCGAAATCTCGTCGCCCACTTTGGAAAGGCATTTAATGTACATAAATATATATTTAATATTAGAAAAGTATGAAATCAAATTGATCTCATAAATTTCATAGTTCAAATGAAAGAGCACTACACCTCATATTATGTATCTATCCCGAAAGATAAACATAAGACTTAAGGGTGAGACTCGATCAAATAAATTAAGAAATATATGACATCCTTTTGGCCTGTGAAACCATTTTATATTATAAGCTGACAAGTTCCCCTATTTAATATGAAAAATAAATAGGATTTATGTTAAGCTGGGTTCTTGAAAGTTTCCTATAAAGGCAAGCCCTTATAGTTAATTACATCTCAGATAACCAAAGTCACCTAAGAAAACTCTAAATAAAAATCAGGGGATATTTTCTTCAAGAAATCCAAAGAGATAAGACTTCTCAATGATATCGGACAAAGATACCTGACATGGTAATGACTCAAATTTGGAACATTTAATTTTTTGAATCCAAAGAAAAATAAACTAGGGGGTGTTAAAAATTTTAAGGAGAACCTCGGTGACTTTCCAGTCTACCCTATGATTTGGTTTCAATTTAGAAGAGAAATATTTAAGTGTTTCATTCTATCAATTTTATTAATTAAGGCTTACATTCGTGAGAAACGATCACGCAAATAGCCTGCAACATGTGAGTGTTTAGGTCGTAACGAACTACATCCTCGAAATCCTAAAGCGAGTTAGGGCTTATGTTGTATAACAAAGTCATTCAAAGACCTAAAGAAAAGTTGAGGATTTATGTCGCATTAGGCGGACAACCTCAAAAACTTATGGCTTGTTGTTTAATTTTAAGGAATGGTTTAGCTGGTATAAGCATGTTTTGCTAATGAAGATTGTCGTGCTGCCCAAAATATTGACTCTAAGCTCCTCGTCACGACAAATTTAAGTTTTATAATCTATCAATTCATGAAGTTAAATTAAGTGTTTCCTAGGGTCATGATTTTTTAAATATTATAGAGAATGTTAAAGTTGATTAGAGCGACACCAGTTAGGATCCTACGGTTCCCTCGTTCCGGCACCACTATTTTTATTTGGATTCACTTAGTCAAAATGAATTTACTAAACTCAACTTAATGAGTTTCATAATTTCATTTAGACAGTGAGAAATCTCATTATCAGCCATAGGTTAACTCCTTTTAGGGATTCCCGATCATCTGATAGAGACGTTTTAATTTAGTTATAGTTTTTGTTTTGTTGTTTTGTTTGTCATTAAATTTTGAGTTGTCTTATATTTTGACTGTTATGGTGGCAAATTTTATCTTGTTTAATTTTTAGTTTTGGTTTTGACATGCAGGGTGACTTTAAGCATGCAAGCATGAAATAAGAGGTACGAAAAGGTAAATGTAATAACTTAAAAGTGTACATGCCGATTCTTCCTGCTCCTCCACCTGAAAGGTTAGGTTCAGCAACTTGTATATATTTTTTTAAGGAAATTAATTTGTAGGAGTAGATGAAGGTATAGCTGGCAAAACCCAAGTTATGACTTTATTGAGTCTTTGAAGGTCTTAGTGGATCATTTTAGAACAAAATATAGCAAGTTTAATTTACCCTTCAAAATATTCAAGAGATCTCAAAGTGCTCGGAGCATGACCCTGAATCACTTTGAAGATTTCTTGAAATATTTTGAGTTCATTTTAAACTTATCATATTGTTCCATTATTCATCCAAGGTAAATTAAAATTACTTCGTTACTTGGCAAACTTTGACATTTTAATTATCCCGAGGACAGGATACCTAACTAATCAATTGATATTCATTTAAAGGCTATGTGAGTGGGTGCCCCTAAGGTAAATTTAAGTAAGTTAAGGTTTTGGTACCCACAGATAAAATCGAGTTTGTAGTGTAAAAAGGTGTTAATCATCAATCATATTATCTTCTAAATCCAACCAATTGAGTTTAAATGTCAAGCCTAAGCCACTACCAATCCCTGAACAATCATAATAGGTGAAATGGCAACCAGCAAAATCTTAATTGAAATGACATGCATTCTTATTGAAAGATCACATTGTCATCAATTATGGGCTTAAAATTAATGAAGTATTATCTTCCTAACTCAAACCCATGACTTGAGAATCATTTAATTTTGATTGACTTCCAATTCATGACAATTTGGGAAATTATAATTTTGTTCTTATTGTGGAAAATGTGGCAAGTGAGTTCTTATCTTTTAATCCCATTGTATTTAAATCATCCAGACATATTCAATAAGATCAAAATTGCCCACTTTCCCTTTGATTAATTCTAAATTTTGATTAAGGTACCAAAATCTAAAGTTACTCCTTCACTCTTGGGGTTCTTCACCTCATAACCCAATAATCAAAATTCAAATGACTTCAAGCATTTAGAGTGTCATATCCATGGGTCAATTAAAACATCAGAGGGAAAAATGTGAATTTAAAATTTAATTTAATTTAAATAATTTTTTAAATTTAGAATATAGTATTTTCAAAATTGATTTATTTAACCATTCAAAATAATGTTTTTATTCATGAGAAAATTATTAGAGGTTCCCTTAGGTCAAAGAAAAATTTAAACAAAATTTCGTGATTTTTTGAATTAAATCTCTATCATTATTACTTAAATCATTTTGAAAGAGGTTTTAATTAATCAAAAAATATATTTTAATTACAGAAAGTATTTTTATAATTTTTATTACATTTATATTTTTATTAGACCTCTTTGAGTTCAGAGAACGCAGAGAAACAAATTTTGTATTTTTATGATTTTTTAATTTATCTATTATAATTATTTTAATGGGAAAATAAAGAAATTTCATTTTTAAGCTTTTAAAATTTATTTTTGACTTAGAAAAATTAGAGAAAAATATCTTAATGAGTCCTAAGTAATCATGAGACCATTGGGCACATTTTGATATATTTTAGTATTTTTTTGAATTTTTAATTATTTTTAATTATTTTAAATTCACAATAAAGTCCAAAAATCAAGTAGTTTCTTAAAAATAACTTTTGTTTTTTATAAGTGCCCTTGATCACAAGGAACTCAAAAAACCACTTTTCATAATTTTCTTAAGTTTAGTTAATTTAGCATAATTACATTTGTACAAAAATACAAGGTTTCTTAGAAAATCAACTTTAGTGCTCAAACTTAGTCAAATAATTTTCAAATTTTTACAGTGAGTTTTTTACAATGGGTAAACATGATTTTTCTACATAGTTTGGAATTGATTTTGTTAATTTTTCATTATTATTTAATATACATGCAGTATATATAAAAATAATCAACTATAAAAATATACAAAATAATTCAAATCATCATGACATTTTTATAAGCTTCTTTGACCATAAAAAACCTACTAAAATTATTCCCATAATTTTCCAAAATGTACTTTAATTTATAAAATTAAAAATAAGTCAAAATAGGCATCCTAGCTCAAAAATTAAGTTTAGAAGCATAGAGATGCCCTCTGACCTTGAAAAAATTAGAGAACATCCCCTCTGTCATAAGGAATGAACCCTAAAAGCTTCAAGCCATGGTAAGCAACGCTTAATCATAATGAATTAAAATACTTTAGAGAGTATTTAATTCATTAATAATCAAAGATTTAGCAAATAATTTTTATTTTTAGTCTACATTACTCTCCTCTGTTTACTAAGCCAAAGGGTTTTTTTATTTTTCTTATGATTTTTCTACATAAAGATATGATTTTTTAAAGATCTGGTATCCAAGCAAATAAAATAAATCTTGATTTTTCTATTTAAACGAGCGGCGCCACCTCAGCCTCAATAGCTAAAAAACCTCCACGCAGCGCTCCACCATTGACGCAGCCAGCCACCTCAATTGCCATGCGGCCCGCTTTCTCATTCCAAGGGTTCACCGGGCTTGATCTCCTCACTCCATTGAATAAACACGGGATCAGAGGGCTCTCCTTCATCGTCCCCAAGTGACTAACCCGAGAACCATTCTCATTAAAATTGTAAGATCTTCATCTAGACTCAACCAAATTGCATGGGATTTGTTCCTACACCTTCATCTACTTAAGACAAACACAGCTATACAGCTTATATGGTATGAAATGCAGTAAATACATATGGAGAATCAAAATAAGCTCAGATTATGGTTGAGGTTCAATACCTTTGTCTGAGAGGGGACGCTTCAATCAAATGGTTGTGGAAGCTTCAAATAGACCTAACGAACCTCCAGATGAAATCCTAGGCCCCGATGAATTATCTATGTATGATTTTGATCGAACTCGATTTCAGGTGTTAATTTAGAGCTATGTTAGAGGCTCTCTGTGATGGGGCTTCTATAGGGAATCATGTTCTCTCACTCAAGGTTTGGTGTGTGCAAAGTTAATTGAAGTTTGGTGAACCATGGAGCTATGACAAAAATTCTCCTAGTTTTCCCTAAAGTTTGAACTCAAAATTCAGCTCTCACAGAGGAATCCAGAGGGGGAAGGTGGTGGGCTTGAACTTAGGAATTCTTGGAGAGTTTCTGGAAGCAATTGGACAGAGTCTCCACGAGGAAATTAGCTTGCCTTATGTTTTGGCCATGGGAGAGGGGTTTAAATAAAATGGCTTAGGGTAGCTGTCAAGTCCAATTAGTGGGTGAGTGTAAAATAATGCTTATGTGGAGGGAGGGTTTAAAGGTGACAAGCCAATTGGAAGTGGCCAACTGAGATGGGTGAGTTTAGGTTTACATGGAGGCATGGGGACTCTCAGTTTTTGCTTTTTTCAGCCACTAAGCCAGCTGACAAGGCCAGGGGTGGTGTCTATAGAAGTCAGGGGAGCTAGGAGAGGGTTTATGATGATTAACCTCTAATGGAAAGGCATGATGGGAAGGATATTTTGGTTTAGGCCAAAAATGGGATGAGATCCCTTAAATTAAGGGAACATTGGTCCATATTATGGCTTCCATAGAGTGGACTAGGTTGGTATATCTAGGTCACTAGGATCCATTTGGTGATTGTGGTGCTATTAATTTGGCTACTTTGGCATGGCTTAGTCAATTTTGGTTCATGGGTTCAATTTGGGTCAAATTATCTTGAATTTGGGTTTAGGTTAGGCTAGCCATGACATTGATCCCAATTTATTGATAAATTTTATGTAGATGATTGTACAAAGAGTTTAAAAAATAGTTTGACTGATTTTGAATTAATTTGGAGGTTCAATTTGAGGGATTTTGGGCATTTGATCAATTTGGGTATGTTGGGTTAGACTTGGGTTTATGCTGGGCTAGAGTTGGGTTAAGTCCAAATTAAGATTTCAAAATGGTCTAGGGAAATATCATGATAAGTTCTCAACATTAATTGGATGCTAATTTTGGGTATAGGGCATTCAATTTGATGGAATTTGGGCTCATAAATAAATTGGGGAAAATTTAGGAATTTTGGATTTATGTTGAAATTGAGTGAAATTGAATCTTCCTCAAGGTCAATTGAGGGTTCAATGTGGTGTTTGGATATGTTTCAAAGAATTTATGATGTATAATTGGGGCAATTAGAAAGATTTCGGGGTTCAATTGAGTGGGATTTTGATTTTGGGCCAAATTGGGGCTTTTTTATTTTGGTTGAAATTGGACTCAAATGTGGGTTAATTGGACCTAAATTTTGTTCCAATTGAGTTTGATTATGATGAATTGTCATTTAGAATTATAATGGAGGGAAAATTGGGGTCAAATTGATGGACATTTAGGGTGAATTTGAGGAAATTGGGCCTTTAAAGGCAATTTGGGGCTTTTTTTCAAAGTTGGTCAAATTGATCAAATTGGGCTCAATTGAAGGGCCCAAATTGGTTTCACAGACATTTGAGATGATTTTGACGGTTTTGGGAAAGTTTGGTCCACCAAGGGTATTTTGGTAATTTTAACAATTTTGGGGCTATTTTGGTAATTTAGGGAAGTTTTGGGAAATTTGGGTTGTTTCAAATGGTTTGAGATGATTTTTGAATAAATTTGAGTATTTTGGGTGAAATTGGAAATTTTTGTCAAATTTGGGGTTTGGGGGTATTTTGGTAAGTTGGGTAGATTTGAGGGCAAAATGCTAAGTTTGGTATTTTGGTGAAAGTGGGGTGCCAACCACCCTATTTGAGCCATGTACCAATGTAATCCTCTACTTTGGTTCCTCCAAGTACTGATCTTAGCTAAACCCTAGTCTAGGGATAGTGAGTCTAGGGGACCATCAACATGAGTCTCCCAAAAGATCAAGGGATCAAAGTCAACAAGCTTGGGCTTAGAGCTGTGAGTGACTGTGAGTTAAAGTAAGTGTAAATGAGTGAACTAGATCCAGACCAACATCCAAGGTCAACCCTAAGGCCAAGCAGTTCTATGGGGACTCTCCTTGAGCTCTGCCATATTGACCCCACCTACTAATAGCCAGAGGTCACGACCAATATGTGGAACTTCAAGTTGAGCAGAGAAGACTTTAGAATTTCTAATGGTGAGGATTATTTTCTAGTCCTATAGGAATATTCAATAGGAAACTCCTATGGTTAGACCTTAGGCTACTAAAGAGAAAACTAGACCTCAACAAAAAGTGAGGTCAACAAATAGACTCGCAATAGGTGTGGTGTGCCGGAAAAGCACACCGCACGTATTGGCATTGATCGACTAGATCAACAAAACCAACACAGACTTCTAAGTCAATAGACCTAGAATGAAGTGTAAAATTGAGTGAAAGTTGTTTCCACTTTAGAGTAACGAATGCTCTCGCTAGGGAAAAGAAAGGAGATTTTGGGGACAATTATCAAGCAACTAGTAGTCCCAGCGAAGACTCGATTCAAATTGATTATATCAAAGAAATTTTGGATTTCAAATTAAAATTTCAAGGAGATGGAATTAATGCGTGAGGAGACCAGATTGATTGGAAAACAAAAGCACAGAAAAGGGAATAGGGTGGCAAAGTCTAACCTGAATGTGAGGATGGGAATAGGACGTCAAAGCCTACCCATATTGTCAGGATGGGAATAGGATGTCAAAGCGCCTACCCCGAATGTGAGGATGGGAATAAAATTTCTAATCCTACCCCATATGTGAGGTTGGGAATAGGACGTCTAAGCCTACCCTAAATGTGAGGATGGGAATAGGACGCCTAAGCCTACCCCGTATGTGAGGATGGGAATAGGACGTCTAAGCCTTCCCTGAAAGGAGAATTGGAATTTAGGTACTGAACTTGAAAGGAGGGAATCATAATTTAGGTACTAGCCTCGAAAAGAGAATCAAAATTTAGGTAACGACCTCAAAATTAGGGAATCATAATTTAAGTACTGAGTCCAAAAAGAGAAATGGAATCTAGGTACCGACCTCGAAAGGAGGGAATCAGAATTTAGG
The DNA here is from genome assembly GCF_001263595.1 of Phalaenopsis equestris. Lineage (NCBI taxonomy): Eukaryota > Viridiplantae > Streptophyta > Magnoliopsida > Asparagales > Orchidaceae > Phalaenopsis > Phalaenopsis equestris. Next base: position 50,052 of record NW_018249788.1, read on the forward strand.
TACTGACCCTCAAAAATAGAATAAAAATTTAGGTACTGACCTTGAAAGGAGGGAATCATAATTTAGGTACTGACCCTGAAATGGGAATTGAAATTTACGTATCAATTCCAAAAAGAGAATCAGATGCCTTACTCCATTTAAGATGGTCTTAGACCGATCTGGAAAGATGAGAATAAGATGCCTTACTCCATTTAAGGTGTTCTTAAACCTATTTTGAGGAAATTGGGTAGAGAATGGAATGTCTTACTCCATTTAAGGTGGTCTTAAACCTATCTCACAGGATAAGAATAGGATGCCTTACTTCATTTAAGGTGGTCTTAAACCTATCTCAAAGATTTGTGTCACATTAGGGAGGAAAGCTCTGGGACTCATATCCAGGGACTCATATCCAACTCAAATGGTGACAAGGGAAATATATTCTACGTTGGGAAAGAAAGTGTTGGGACTCATATCGAACCCAAGAGGTAGCGGGAACATATATCGAATCTTGGTACTGACCCCGAGAATAATATGAAAGTGGTGTAGAGAATTTGTGGTGTTGAACTCATAGAAATGTGACATTTGAAGATTAATATTGGTGGAGAAAATTTGTAAGATTTTGCGTAGAGTATGAAACTCTACAGGGATGTGAGGAAATTGGTGCAGACATGGATAGTCGTGTTGCGCAAGCTAAGAGTAAGAAACCTCAAACTCGAGAGAAACAAACTCAACAAATCTTATCATTTTGTTTTCTTGTTGTCTTTATCACATTTAATTATCAAAATATTTTTTCAAAATTTAATTTTGATCGTTGATTTTTTTTTCAAAAGGATATTTTATTTAAATTTTTTTATCATCATTTTTTTATTATTTTGTTCATCATTCATCATAATTTAGAACCAACGTAACGTATGGTTCTGCGGCTTTTTATCCAAAGAACCAACGTAACGTATGGTTCTGCGGCTTTTATCCAACGTACAAAAGGATAATTTAACTAATATGATTTCATTAATCTGCATCAAACAGGTGTTACAGACTTAATACATGCTGAAAGCATCAAAATAAACAATCATGCAGAATACATCTGAAACATCACATGCTGAATTTATATCATTAATGTTGCTCTAATGCAGTACAAAAGGTGACAAAAAGCTGTCTGTCTGTCCTCTGTGGAACGAGCTCTTGATCAAGCTGACCTACTATTCCAAGCTCTAGGGTAGGAATTTCTCTTTGCGTGTACTTAGAGGTATAACAATCTCATAGCTCGTATGGTTGTAGCTCCTCCAATGTTGGATCTGGTCGGAATCCATAGGGCATCTTGTTGTTTTCTATCCTTCTCAATGTAATGGAAACTCTGTGTCGTGGCACTCCAAGAATGCAGTGCATTGCTAGATCAGCTCTGTTTCCCTTCAAAATTAGTACTGAACCCACCGACAGCAGAATTGCAACTGATCCTCTGAACTCACCGGGTCCAGCAACGTCGATTTTTTTCTCTAAAAAAATCTTGTTTTTACTCATGAATGAGACCATGCAAAAAGGTCTGAATATTTTGTGGTGAACTATATGTGGGGGAATACAATCTCTCTTCTCATAAAAGTTGATGATACAACTATTCAGAATGTAGTCCGCTGGCAACACACTCCATCTAACCATCCATTTTATCATCCACTTTATTGTGGGAGGCAATGAATCGACCTTGTCATGTCTTAGGATCCCCGGGGGATTTCCATGCCTATCCCTGGTGAAATTATAACAACAACCACATTGTATGGTTATTTTTCCTTTTCGAAGCATCCACTTTTGTGGTTTCGAATAAGTTATTTTGATAAAAAGACCAGCTCGACCTCTATCTCTCAGGTCGAATACAAAATCAAGAATACTTCTTTCTTAACTTTCAGAAAAGACTCTGGTGTACAGCTCCAGACCTTCCAGTGAATTGACAAATTTTCCCTAAATTTCTTTATAGAATTCAAATTCTCGTTTCTTTACCTTGTTCATCTTATCTAATACTGCCATGGTAACTCTCTGCAACTGTCGGGACCGCTCACTAATTTTAATATCAGCATGAATCCATGTCTGCACTGTTTCTGTATCCCATGAGATGTATGATTCTCCAACTAAGTGGTCGGTAGTCTGAAATCCACTGTCAGTAGATGTGTACTCCTCTAGAGTGTTGTAATGCTCTAAGTGGAGGATGTTACTTTTTGGGCATTCCTCAAATGCTCCTGTGTCTAGTATTTGTCTGGGGATCTCGGTTTTGCATGTCGGTCAACTTGCACAAAGTTCATCTGAAATTGCCTGTAACATCGTCTCTGTAGCAAACTCAGACTCGTCTTCTATGGCAGGCAAGCTGGAGGAAGTCTCTCTCATGCAAGGATCATAGATTTTTCCCTCAAGAATTTGAGTAATTAAATTTTGTACCTCTTTCAGGCATCTTTTTTCTTTACATAGGAAAGCTCTGTGTTTCAGGCGATTGGCATTTCTACGTTGAGTTCTTCATAATGGTGCATCTGGCAGTCTCTCATCATCAAATCTGACTAGATGTCTTGTTGGCGTAGTTATCATGGGCGGCAGTGACTAGTCCCCTCCATCGGGTCTTGCTACACTATCATTTTCTTCTTCTTTAGTGAGGAATCCTCTTTATTACTGATCTTTAACAGCGATGGTAGCCCTTCTTCTTCTTGACGACTGACCACATCCCTCAAGGGACCCTCATAGTCCACGTCGACCTGACTGAAGTCCAAGTTGAAGTCTATGATGCCACCCTAAGATGGCCTTTCTTCATTAAGTGTGAGATTCCAGCTATCCTTGAAAGGAAAAATCAGGTTCTGCTCTGACATTCTTTCTGTAGATGACTGAAAAAACATCAGTGAGCTGAAATTTAGCAGGAACAAGAATAAAACAAAACATTTATTAGATAAAATTTTTGTTTACCCGGATGTGAAGATTATTTATTTAATTATATATATATATATATATATATATATATTATAACAGTTCTTGTGGTAATGTAGTTTTGCGCCTATATATATATTATAACAGTTCTTGTGGTAATGTAGTTTTGCGCCTACTTTTCACTGATGATAGCTTTTGTATGTTGTGTGCTGGGGTGGGGGAGTCTTTATAGACTACTCTAGCAAGTGTATTTTGTTCTTCCTTACTATTGTGAAGGCCTCTGATGCTCTTGAGGTTGAACTCATTCCTATTTATTGGGCTCTAACCTTTGCTTACAAAGTTGAATGGCATAATATTTGGATGAAGGTAGAATCTCTCTTGCTGCTAAGACTCCTAGATTCTGAAGATCAGTCCTCTTGGTCTCATACCAAATGGATAAAAAAAATCAGGAATTTCAACTCTACCATCAACATACATTTTACCTTCATCTACAGAGAAGGTAACAAACCTGGAAACTGGCTAGCTAGACAAGGGCTTCACTCCAAATTTGATTCTATTGTTGTTAACCCCCCACCTCCATTGTCCTTCTTGCTTCATGGAGATACTCTTGAGGTGCCTCATTTCAAAATTGCTACTCCCTCCTTACCAAGATTTCCTTTCTCCGGGGGAATATGATTATGTATTTTGTGTGTTTTGCTCCTCCCTTCTCCTCCTATATTTCTGCTTTTATTTTTTGGTTTCCCCCTTAACCTCTTTTGTAATGACCTTTTGGGGGGTCTTCTTTCCCCATTTTAGCTTTACATGTAGGGAGCCATGAGACTGCTCCTTCCCAAAATATATATATATATATATATAATGGACACTGCAATTCAGAAGACCTGCATCTACTAGAATGAAAGGATAGTGCAGAAAACCCAATTCCCCCGAAAGATTAGCCTTGCAATATATATATATATATATATATATAATCTAGTAGAATATCAAACTTATTAAAAATGATTTGGATGCCCCATTTGTCCATTTTTGAGGCGATGCCCCCTCTTTTGGGTTCTTTTGCATTATGTGGGTCTGGCTTTGGTTTATATGGATTGTCCTTTTATTCAATTGTTGAAGATGGTTTCCGAGCATATATTTGGCATTCTTCTTTGGGGTTTTAAGTAGAATGGCTTTTTATTTCTTCTTACTATGATTTGGGAGATGGGTTCTCGGTTTTGGACTTATATTGGACGAACTTGTTGCTCTCTGATTGAGAAGTTTTATTGCTTTCATTTTCTTTCTTTTGACAGTTTTTTTCTCAATTTTGGGCCTCCCATGAGAGTATTTTTAGGCTTTATTTGTTGGTTTGGGGCTTTTAGTCCCAATAATGGCTACCTTTTTATAAATTATACTATACACAATGAGTTTCCTGGTTAAGGATTTGAGTTTGGCCTGAATGGAGAATGCAGTGGTTTGATTTTTTGGCACTTGTGCGTGATTTTGATATAGCCAAGGTAATGAAATTTAACTTCACTGGAAGGATTTTGAAACTGGTACTTGGCTTAATGGGTAACTATTTGAAATTGATGTTTACGTTAATGGTTGGACTTTCTTTTTTGGTTACCATTACTTTATTGATAATAGCTTTCTCCAAAAACCATGCTTAGACTATTGTTATACTATATTGGGAGTTGAGGTTGTGATCACTCATTTCTTTTACATGGTTGTGTTGTGGTGGCTTTTTGCACCAAAAAATACATCTTACGCTCCTGAGGCCCCTGATGTTATTTATCTGAAGCTTTTTAACAATTGGAGGCTTACAGTTTATGATATTTCTGCATGGTTTACTTGAAAACTCACAGACACTATTTTTTGCTTCATTGATAGATTGGGTGGTAGCATTGTTGCTTTTATGAAAGGTTATATGAGGCTTGCTTCTCTCAGGGTCATGAGCTACTATTTGGAGCTTTATGGCTTCACATTGGCTAGCTTCACTGTGTACTGCTTTCTTTGTTATTTTTCTGACACTAAGCTGGGAGTGGTTGCTTTGACTAACTATTACTTTCAAAGCCACTTATTTTGGGCATATTTTGTGTGGCTTGTGGTCAATTATTGGAGTAAATATTGGTGTTATTTTGTGTGGCTTGTGGTGAAATATTGGTGGAAAGGTTATATGTGGCTTGGGCATATTTTGGGTGGTAGCACGGTTGCATTTATGAAAGGTTTTATGAGGCTTGCTTCTCTGTGGGCCGTGAGCTACTATTTGGAGTTTTATGACTTCACATTGGCTAACTTCATTGTGGATTGCTTTCTTTATTATTTTTCTGACACTAAGCTGGGCGTGGTTTCTTTGACTAACTATTACTTTCAAAGACACTTATTTTGGGCATATTTTGTGTGGCTTGTGGTCAAATATTAGAGGAAATATTGGTGGTATTTTTGTGTGGCTTGTGGTGAAATATTTGTGGAAATATTTGTGGAGGTATATTGAGCTAGTGCAAGTTAAGGCCATTGGTTCCCTCTGCCAGATTTCCTTTTGTTGGCTGTCGGATTCCCTGATTAGTGCTTATAATCTTGAGGCCCATGATGTTATATCTCTGAAATTGTTATATGATTGGAGGCAATTAGCTCATGTTGGTTATTGTGATTCCTCCCAGGAAACTCTTATTTCTGTCATCCCTTAGTTTCATTTTTGATGTAAAACACTACATTGTTGGACTATTGGAACTACTATTTCAATGTCTCACTTCTATGTTGCTTTTAACTCTCATAACAAGTTTGGTCTTCTGGTGTTAAGCTGCATTTTCATTTCTTTGTTGAAGTTACTCTTGGATGGTCACGCAGCTAATCTCTTGCACTACGACTGGATTTCAGATATGGTTCAGGATTTTTTGGCCTTACGATTCACACAACTTTTTTTGCACTTCCTTTACATGTTTAAAATGGGTATATTGTATTGGATTGGTATACTTTCTGTTGGGATACATACATGTATTTTTGAAAGTGGTTACTTTATAGTTCCTTTTACATCTTTTTTTGCGAAGAGTTGTAATGTGGACGGAGGAACCCTTAGGATTTTATGTATTTTTATTTATTTTAGAAGGGATTCTCTTTCCCTCCCCTTTTATGCACCCTTCTTTTTTTAATTAACGTGTAAGGAGCCATGAGCTGCTCTTTCAATTAAAAAAATTTAGTCGATTATCAAACTTAAAAGCAGAAAGGAAAACATCAAAGTATGCAACTTCAAAAGTTTTCATTTTATTTAGGTTGATTTATTACAAAATTTTGGACCCAGTCACAGAAACTTGACCAAATAAATAACCCCAGAACAATCATAATCTCAAAATCTCATTTTGAGCAATGTCAAGTTGTCTAGTATGTCTTCAAATATTATCCATTGATCAGCGGCATAGATCTTTCACCTTGAAAATCCACCAGCTGGTAGGCTTCTCCCGAAAAAACCTTTTCTACAATGAATGGCCCTCCCAAGTTGGCTCAAAATTTCCACTTATCTTGCGATGTGCAAGAATAGGTCATTTGAGAACATGAACGTGGTCACCCACTTTGAACGTCTTCGGGCTGACCAATTTTTCATGAACTTGTACCAACATTGCTTGGTAAAGTTCCAAATGTTGTTGTTCTTCTAGTCATTTTACTTTGAGACTTTCCAATTCTTTAAGTTTGAGTTTTGCACTTTCTTCATTGTAATTTAGTTGGCAACGACGACTCTGAGAGTGTTGTCTGAAATTCTAGTGGCAGTATGGCCTCGACCCGTACATAAGTGCATAAGGTGTACATTGATTAGGAGTTCTGAACTTCATCCAGTATGCCCACAAAGCTTCCAATGGTTTTATATGCCAATCTCTTTTATTTTCATCCAATGTTTTCTTTATGATTTGCACGAGCGTTTTGTTGAAGGCCTCAGCCAGTCTGTTTTCCCTAGGATAATAAATCATAGAGCACCTTCAGTCTATCCCATGTCTTTTAATGAGGTTGTTGATCTTTGTGCTCTTAAAGGTGGTCCTGTTTTCAGAAATTACTCTGTGTTGTACACCAAAATGGTAAATGATTTGACTCTTAAAAAATTGAAGGACATTTTGTGTTGTAACCCCTTAAAATGGCACTGTGTCTGCTCACTTGAGAAGTAATCCATAGCGGCAAGAATGAATCTATATACTTTAGAGGATGGGGGTCTATTGGACCTATTATGTACGTGCCTCAACACTGGAAGGGCCACGAGGCAACTGTTGGGTGTATCACATTCGAAAATTGGTGTAAGACCACCCATGCACTTGGCAAAGGTGACATCTTATGGTTGTATCCATGCAATCAAATATCATTGCTGGCCAATGATATCCGAGACTCTTGATCTTCATTTTTATTTTTGGCCTTGACTTGTGAGCACCACACAATCCAGCATGCACTTCTTTGACAATATTTTGTGCCTCTACTCTGCTCAAACATTGTAGCCACATCTGATCAAACGATCTTCTATAGAGGACATCACCCACTAAGTCGTATTTAGAGAATATGACATAGATCTTCTCATGATATGGTATGCCTCAGACTTGTCTTCTGGCAGCTTTCTAGTTTGCAAATTTTCTATTGATGTCTTACGCCAATCTTCTTTAATGTTAGCAACTGTAATCATCATTTCTTCTTCCTTTACAAACTTTTGTAGATTTCTTAGGTTGATTTAAGACAAAACTCATCTTCCTTGTACTATAATGTCAATGGAATCCTCTGCGGGTCATGTCAGTTCCTTGACAAGTTTTGCTAGAGCGTCGGCACGGGCATTATCTCCCCGGGTTTGAGGAATCTGGTAGAGAGTCACATTGGGAATATGTTCAAGCATCTTCATTGTATACTGGTGGTATTCTGCTAGCCTTGGTTTCAAAATCTTGTCTTATCCAGCAACTTGTTGGATGAAGAGTTGTGATTCGCCATAGACGACAATATCTGTTATATCCATTGAGATTGCTAATTCCAACCCAGTGATCAATGCCTCATATTTTGCTTTGTTATTTGTACACCGCTTTGTCAGGTGATAGGAGAATCTCAACATACCCTCATCTGGCGTGAAGAAAATCAGCTCAATTCCTGCTTTGCTCAGTATAACTGTTTCTGATCCTTTTTCTTTTCTGGCAGTAGAAGCTCCATCAAAGTACATTTCCCAATGTCTGGCACTCGATAGTTTTATTTGCAGTATCTTTTCATCTGGCAAATCATTGTTGAGCGGGGACCCAGTTGGGAGTGGGTCTGCTGCAAGAAAATCTGCTAAAATTTGTCCCTTGATAGTACGGAGCGGAACAAAAGATATATCAAATTGCAATATAATCATTAAACATTTTCCTAGACGTTCGGAAAGTGTTGGTCGGGTCATTAAATAATGCAATGGATTAACTTTTGAAATTAAGGTAATCTTATGAGAAAGCATGTAATACCTAAGCTTTTGGGCAACAAAAATTAAAGCTAGACAATGCTTCTCAATTGGTGGATACTTTGCCTCTGTCTGTACTAGACGGTGACTCTAGTAGAGCTCATTTTCCTTACCCTCGTCATTGATCTAAGCCAACAGGGCTCCGAGAGAGTTTTTTAAGACTGTAGCATAAAGTATCAACGGTCTTCCTAGGATAGGAGCTGCCAAAACAGGAGGTGTCATTAAATATCGCTTAACATCCTTAAAAGCCCGCTGACATTTCTTTTCCTAAATGAATTTGGCATCCTTTTTAATTAATGTCGAGAAGAGCTGACACCTACCTGAGAGATTAGAATTAAAGTGTCTCAGATATGCCAATTTTTCTTGGAAGGAACGTAGTTTTTTCAAATTTTTGGGAGGAGGCATTTCTAATATAGCTTTAATCTTATCCGGTTTGATCTCAATTCCCCGATGATGGACAAAAAATCCTAGAAATTTCATAAAGATGACGTTGAATGCACACTTTAAGGTATTCATCTTTAGAATATATTGTAGTAATCATTCAAAAATGATCCTCAAATCGTACAAATGACCTATTTTTTGTTTGCTTTTAATGACCAAATCATCCACGTAGCACTCCACTTGGTTTTGAATGAGGTCATCAAAAATTTTATCATTGCTCGTTGAGATGTTGGTCCGACATTCTTTAACTTGAATGGCATCACTGTGTAGCAAAATATCTCAATTGGTTTCCTGAAAGCTGTAAGTATTGCATCCTCTAGAGCCATCTTGATTTGGTTATATCCTAATGATCTATCCATGAAAGAGAAAATCTCATGAGTCAATGTGACGTCCACCATTAATTCTGGTATCAATAACGGCAACTCATCTTTTGAACATGCTTTGTTTAAATCCCTGAAGTTGACACATATACATATTTATACATTTTTCTTTTAACTAGTATAATATTAGCTAACTGATACACCAAAATATATGCATTTTTAGACCCATATTTTATACTCATTTTTTGTGATTTGTACTTTAAAGGAATGTATTTTTCATTTTTTATTGTAGGTTGTTGATTGTTATGACTAGGCACAAAAAGGAAACAAAAAGGATGGTATTTGGAATCAAAATAGAGTTTTTGAAGAAATGTTCAGCGTCGACGGTGCCAGACTGGGCGTCGACGGTGCCATTTGACAGAGAGCGTTGTTTAATTAAATGGTTACTGGTGCCGATGGTGCCAGAATGGGCACCAACGGCGCCAATGTTGGTGCAGACCCTATTTCTAGAAGATTTAATGAATTTGGATGTTTTTTGAAGAGTTTATGGATGCACATATTGGAAAACCGTCGTTAGGCTCTATTTAGAATTTTTGAGGAGTTCTTGGATGCACCTGTTGGAAAACTGACCTTAGGCTCTATTTAGAGCCGAAACTAATCAGAAAAGACCCCCCTTCATGTTCCTTTGCACCCTTCAACCACTTTTCACTCTCTTCTATGTTATTCCACAATTCATATAGCTACTTAGAGTCCATTAGTTATTTATTTTTCTTATAGTTTTGAAGTTTTCTGGTGAATTTAAGTGTGGTTCTTCTCTAAGAGTGTTGGAAAGGGAGAGAAGTGAGAGATGTCTTCTTCCTACATTTCCTAAGAGAGGCTACAAGGGATTTGCTTTCAGAAAGAGTTCGAGATAAGTGTTGTTTGTTTATTATTATTATATGAACTTTATTTCATATATGAAATTTGTGTTTTGTTGTATCTTTCTCATGAAGATTGAGTAGTTTTCTTTATCTTTCTCCCTATTCTGAGATATAGTGAAATGAAGAGATAATTTGGATATGGTAATGTTAAAATATAAAATAAATTATTATGGTTTTTGAACTCGATTCTTAATTAACTTTATGATCTGGCCAATTGAATTGTTAAAATATGTTGTGAAACATATGATCTGAGAAATGGAGTATGAGTTCTACAACAGAGTGATAATCACATTTAAATCCATAGAGAAGTGTTTTGTTCATGGAATTAAGTGCAAATAAATAAATAAATATACATTTTTGGGCATATAATTGGAGATTTTAGGGTGAGAGTCTAAAATCCCCAAATTGATTTTAGTGTTTAAGAACTAAAGTGAGAGTTAGCCTTCAGGGGAAAGGAAGTGGGAGCTCTGGAGTGAGAGCTAGTATCCTCCTAGCCTAGCCACGG